>NC_135527.1:6614940-6797440 GCF_051989575.1 Stigmatopora nigra | reverse complement strand
CCGTTCGTATACACGTGGGATTGGATTTTCTTCCATTGATCCTTTTGCTATTTTTTTTAAAGAAAGTCATCAATTCCAAATAGCGGATAAATGTGACGCTTATTTATGACGGCTGGCGAATTTTAATAAATGAAAGCAAACAGGAATTGTGGCGCACAGTCAATAAGTGTGGGCTCATTTAGCATTCTGCACATTTTAACTTCTTTAACGGGTGATAAAGTGGTGAAAGATTTTCGTGCATGACGAAAATGTGGCATCACTTTTTGGAGATTGGGAAGCGTGCTGCATCACCCCAGAAATTAACATTCTGCTTGAGTGAAAAGCATATTTTTTTGAGTGGCTAGATTAGGATTAACCCTTGATTAGCTTCTCGGGAAATGTCAGTATTTTTTGGTTTTAATTTAACGTATTTACTATGAAGACCCGAATAATAGTAGGCACTGGAATAATAGTAAGGAGTGGAAAATTCCTAATGGATTAATAATAGTAGGCACCGGAATAATAGTACTACTACTACTACTACTACTAATAATAATGATTATTTTTGGAATTTTCCACTGCCTACTATTAATCCCGTGCCTACAATTATTAATTCATTTGTAATTTTTCACTCCCTACTATTATTCCAGTGCCTACTATTATTCGGGTCTTTATAGTACTCGCATATTAGCCGCCTCTATGTATAAGCCGTACCCTTAAAATTGCCTTGAAAACAGTTTTTTTCTTGAATTTCAACCATAAAAATCAAAATATTTGTGTTTATCTTTTCTCTATTTTGAAATAAATTACTATCTTGTCTTGAGTTATGGCATTTTGTTTTTGCCAATATGCTCATTTGTCTAATTTATGCACATATAAGCCATACCCTTGATTCAGTCATCATATTTTTTTAGCTACAAATACGCCAAAAAATGGTATATTGGATGCAGGGTGGCTTATATGTGAGAAATTGTAAAATTCAATGATTTTTGAGGCAATTTTAAGGGTGTGGCATATTTGTTAGGGCGACTTATATGCGAGAAATCATAAAATTCAACGATTTTTAGGGTGCAGCGTATTTGCAGGGCGGCTTATATGCGAGAAATTGTCAAATTTAACGATTTTAAGGCAATTTTCAGGGTTTGCCGTATTCGTTTTTCTTGAATTTCAACCATAAACATCATGTTTATCATTTCATGTGTTTATCTGTTGATCTATTCTCCATTTTGGAAAAAAATGACCATATTGTCTTGCGTTATGGCATTTCATTTTTGCCAATTTGTCCAATTTGTGCGCATATAAGCCGTACCCTTGATTCAGTCATCATTTTTTTTAGCTACAAATACGACATAATTCGAGAAAATACGCTAACCCTATGTGGCTAAAACGGGCCCCCCCAAAATATAGTACATTGATGACTTTTTATGTGTTATATTACCGTTTATTTTTCAAAAGACAGAAGGCAAGAAGACGGCCATTAAAAGTCTCCATTACGAATAAGAGTGGTGCATTACATTTTAGCACATCTTTAGCTTTAAAGCATTTATGGTGCAATTCATTGATTGCGCCTTCATGACCAGCAGCCATTTGCGTGACAAAATACTATTAATATGCTTATGAAGGGCCAAAAGGCATCTGCAAATTTGAATAACAAACCCTAAAACTAATACATTCTGCATCTTTGAAGTGTAACACAAAAAAGGGGGAGATAAAAATTTCCTTTTCAATGCCATATATACCAAGAGTTCCTAATCCGCCATTTACGGCTTCTCATAGCGCCATCTAGAGACTATTTACTATCTTATTTAGAGATTTTTTTGGCTAGCCAATCATTTGTAAGCACTAAATTCAAGATTCTATGAAAGATGCTGGCAGGTTGAGTGTATGGGTACATTGCTTGCTGACATGCTACAGATTTATATACAGTAGTACCTTGAGATAGGAGCTTAATGCGTTCCAGGACTGAGCTTGTATGTCAATTGACTCATGTTTCCCGTTGAAATGAACTAAAAACCAATTAATTTGTTCCAAATGTCTGAAAAAACACTAAAAACAGGAATTTTGATTGGAAAAATATTTTTATTTGTTCTAATTCGCCATCTATTAACAAAGTAACAAATAACTAGTGGTTTAATAGTACTAAAATGTGTTTAATAGTACTACAATGTGTTTCATAGTACTACAATGTGTTTCATAGTACTAAAATGTGTTTCATAGTACTAAAGATGTGTTTCATAGTACTAAAATGTGTTTCATAGTACAAAATGTGTTTCATAGTGCTAAAATGTGTTTCATAGTACTAAAATGTGTTTCATAGTACTAAAATGTTACAAATATGGCTTATCTGCGAGAAAATAAGGTAAATACGTTACATACCTTTTTTAATGGCACAATTTGAAGTACTATCTCCCTTGTTCAAGTAAGGTTTTCAACCTTTACTCAATTTCTGGTAATATTGTCAGAACATGATCACAAGTATTTACTAGAGCAGATTTTATTGTGAAAGAGGCATGAAATAAAAATTGTTTTGGTACACGCTAACGCACCGCTGGCTTTTCCTATTAATTTCTCTCCAATTCGCTCATGTAGGACAAGATTTCTAATTGCCGTATTTAACGTGTTCATTATTTGATTATACTTGGAATTAATTAGTCACGTCTAAATGATTACCGTAATGTGAGAGCTCTCGGCATAGGATGCTGCCCCCCCTCCCCCACCGTGTCTGACTTGCTGATGTTTCGATATTTGATCGCATGTCTAAATTTGTCGCTTGTTTTAATATGGAGGAGTCAAACTCATTTTTGTAGTTTTCAAGATATTTTCTTTATTTACGTACATTTTATGAACATTTTATAATAGAACAAATGGAAAATTATATTCCAGATTGTCGCAAATACAGGTCCAATCTATTTAGATTAGATTAGATAACTTTATTCAGCCAGTACTCGGGAAACTTTGTTGTCATAGTAGCAATAAGGTGAGAATACAGACACAGAAAAATACATTTTCCACTTAAATAAATATACGATGAACAAGTGAATAAATAACAAAACAAATATACAAATATATCAGTAAATATATACCCAAATATATAAATTCATTAATTAACAAACACATGAATACAAAATACATAAATAAATAAAGTAATAATTCAATTAATTAATTTATAAATACACGTTTGGTGTTTTATAAATTAATTATTGGTTATTACATTATATAAATTCAATATTTTCAGCATCCATCCAATGGAAGCAAAAGTGAACAAAAAGGGTGAAAATTGATTTTTTTGTTACTTAAGTTATTTGTTTTTTAATCGTTTTTTGTGTTCGGTTGCTTCTATTATTTATATTATATACTATGAAGACCCGAATAATATTAGGCACTGGAATAATTGTAGGGAGTGGAAAATTCCATATGAATTAATAATAGTAGGCACCGGAATAATAGTACTACTACTACTACTAATAATAATCATTATTTTTGGAATTTTCCATTGCCTACTATTAATCCGGTGCCTACTATTATTAATTCATTTGGAATTTTCCACTCCCTACTATCATTCCAGTGCCTACTATTATTCGGGTCTTCATAGTATATTTAATATCATTTATGTCTTCTTTCTATGTAAATTTAACTGTACTTTCATTTTAATAGGAAAAACATGACATAATTCGCTTTTTTGGGCCGCACAAAATGATCCAGCGGCCCAAATGTGGCCCCCAGACCTTGAGTTTATCATCTATACTTTATTATTATTATTTTATAATCCTCTCACCCATCCTCTATCTCAGATATGGCTACTTTATTTTGTTCACAACTTGTAAATCCAAAATCGACCACTACTTGAGGCATATTTCTATTTACCAATCACAATTTGAGTAGAATATAATGGTCGCCATGGTGATGACCTCCCTGTCATCTCCCTATTAACATGCCTATGTGCCATCCCAGGGATTTCGATGCTATAGAAGTAATTGAGACTCAAAGTAGCAAAAGGGATTTACCCCAAATATGTGTGTCTGTGTATGGGAAAAACGAGGGTGTCGCTAACTGGCCTGATGGAATGCCATCACATGTAATCTGGGATTAATTACAGGACTTCATCGCACTGCCGCTGTCTTTTCTTCGGCCGGTTTTGAATCATCTGCTAGTTAGTTTTCAGGCTAATCTGGATGACAGTGGATTTGGGTGGTGTTTTTTTGTGGGGGGTACAAGTTTTAGGTACAGTGAGTTCTCCCTATACAGTGGTGCATATTTTACATATTTTCACGACTATAAGGCGCACCCTCAATGAATGACATTTTCCATATATAAGGCGCACTGTCTATTTTGGAGAAAATTTAAGACTTAAGTGCGTCTTGAAGTCGTGAAAATACAGTAATTGCTATTGACTTCCAGGTATGAAGCACTCACTACACCAGAGCCGCAGTGAGTCCTGGTTTTTGTTCCAACCGATCCAGTACTGACATTTTAACCAATCAGGTGTCTTTAAAATAAGTAGCACCAGACTCTAATTAACTGAATGCACTTGCAAAAGGTATCCCTGTTGAGTTGGAATGAAAACCTGCACCCACTGCGGCCCTTTGAGGACCGGTTTGAGACCACTGCACTACACAGTCACCTCTAGAGCCAGCCATTGTTGATGTTTTGGATTTTTTTGTAGAAAATCTTGCAGTGGGGGAGGAGCCATATGATGGAAGATGTTGTAAACTAAGATGGCATCTGCATATTTAACAGTATTGTTTCAGTTCAGGCGTTTGTGTTTTTTTAATATCCGACAATGATGGTTTTTGGTTTTCTGTTTTTTCCAGATATAAGGCGCACTGGATTATAAGGCTCCCTGTCTATTTTGGAGAAAATTTAAGACTTGTAAGTGCGCCTTATACTCAGGAAAATACGGTATAAGGAATATTAGATGGCATGGATATTTAGAAATAAATATTTTGTCTAAATGCCATGGCCAGTTAAAGGGAATGAGAAGGATCCGCTGATTGTATTGTTGTTTTACAATTTTTACACAGTGTGAGACTATTAATGGGGAAATAGTTTTAATATTTTCTATATACCTTGCGTAGGTGGTTGTGAAAAGTCTATCCGAGTATGTAAATAAGCAAAAAAATAAATACTGTCCTCTTATTGAAGTAACTAATTGTAACAAGTGTCATCCATATTTGAGAACGTCTGTTTTTGTCATCTGAACGAAAACATACATGAAAAGTCGGCGTTGTGAGCAAGTAGCAAATAGAGAAGCGTGACGAGGGGGTGGGGGGGGTTACGCAGCCTGTCGAGCCGCCGGTGTTTACAGTTAAAATATTTGCCTGTCTCGGGATCTGAGAGGCACGAGATAAGGCAGCGACAGGTCCTGTCACCAAGCAAAACCGTCGGTCTCTCTCCCACCTAAAGCCCTCTTTTATTAAAAGAACATTGATTTCCCTTAGCCGCCACCCCCCCACGTTTTGATGAGCCCACCACCGCCACGGGAGCTTCATCAAAACACATCAATTGTTCGCCACCCAGGCCGTCAAATAGTATCCGCGTTCCGTATTGTTCCTTTTCTCGCCAAAGGAACTGTCGATAGTTTTTCCATTGTCGCCAACTAGTTTGTAATCGTCCAACTTTCGAGAAATGTGAGGGTGTATTTGACGACTCTTGACGTTTAACCTATGGGTGGGCAAACTTTTGGGCCCGGGGGGGCCACTTTGACTTTAAAAATTTGACAGATGGTCAGCAAAAGGTAGGATACATATAAAAAAGTGCATCTGTTAACAGTACATATGAAACATTAACAGGAAAAATAGGACTAAAGTATTAACATACTCATCACTCTTCATTAAAGTATAAAGTACAAAGTAAAGCAAGTAAAATAATCTATTAAGACTATATATATATATATATATATATATATATATATATATATATATATATATATATATATACACATACATACACATATAAGCACATATACATACACATATAAGTACATATATACATACACATATAAGTACATATATACATACACATACATGTACAAGCACATATAAACATACTATGAAGACCTGAATAATAGTAGGCACTGGAATAATAGTACTACTACTACTACTAATATTCATTATATTTGGAATTTTCCACTGCCTACTATTATTAATTCATTTGGAATTTTCCACTCCCTACTATTATTCCAGTGCCTACTATTATTCGGGTCTTCATAGTACACACATATAAGAAGATATATACATACAAGTACATATATAAGCACACGTATACATACACATACATATATAAGCACATATATACATACACATACATGTACAAGCACATATATATATATATATATATATATATATATATATATATATATATATATATATATATATATATATATATATATATATATATATATATATATATATACTATGAAGACCCGAATAATTGTAGGCACTGGAATAATAGTACTACCACTACTAATATTCATTATATTTGGAATTTTCCACTGCCTACCATTATTAATTCATTTGGTATTTTCCACTCCCTACTATTATTCCAGTGCCTACTATTATTCGGGTCTTTATAATACACATATATAAGAACATATATACATACAGGTACATATATAAGCACACATATACAAACACATACATATATCAGCACATATATATACATACACATACATATATAAGCACACATATACATACACATACATATATCAGCACATATATATATATACACATACATATATAAGGACATACACATAACATGCATAAGAATTCACTAGGTCCTAACCCACAGCCATTTTTTGTTATCTTATACAACCAACGATCTAAACCCAAAACAGCCATAAACCAGGCCACCATTAAAAGTAGACGCTTTCTCCATCCCCCCCAAAGGCCCTATTTCTTAATCATTTACCACAAAAACGCATTTCATTTTATTAATGTTGAGTGACTTGTACCTGGTAAACCCAAGAAAAATTCTGTCCGTCAAACGACGCTTGCATACCAGCTGCTCTTCCCCCACCTCCCATGTGAGTCTTTAAAGAACTAATTGAGGTGCTCCTATGTCAAATTGGCCCGGATCTAGTTTTTCCATTTTTTTCTTCCACATTTTTCATAGCCAGATGTTCCTGTGATTAGAGGATGAGGAAGGACTGATGAAGACCAGAGTAGTCCCCTGCTTTCCCTAGAGTAGATCCCCATGCCCTTCCCCCCCCTCTGGACCACTATCGATTTCCCCGAATTTGTCAAGTTTTAGCCTTCTCGCACTGATGCCGAGGCAGATGCTCCCATGTCTGGATCTAAAAAGACTTAATGAATCGTAGCCGCCGCCTGCGATGGAGGCTTAGCCAAGCGCCACAGCTGCACTGGCGCCCCCTTTCCACGTGGAAGAGAATGCTTCCAATCCATGACAGGAACCTAAACCAACAAATGAGCAAGATCCATCCATAATGGCGCTTCCAAAGGGCTTTGTCCTAATGTCAGGTGACGTTATTGATGGCGTTATTTAAACAGCCCACTTGCCAAACCCCTATTTTGGCTTAATTAGTCCTAATGAATTTATTTATCCTCATTGTCCTCTGGAGTCCTGCCGTCCACCGACATCGTTGGAAAACAAAAACGTGGCATTTTTTAGGAGTTTTGATGGATGTTTCCACCGCCTTGAGATTCATTTTCTTTAGGGTTCTTAAGTCCTTTTTGGGGAGGTTTTATTATCTTAAAGCTTTGTCAGAATTGTAATGGAGCTTTCAGGGGGACAGGTGATGGGGCTAATTAGTCATTAGCGAAGAAATTAGGGTCCCAAATGACAAGCGTAATGCTTTACAAGGTCATAATTTGATTAAAGTCAACGCAATTTGATGGGAGATGCTACTCTGAGATGATTAACTCCTCCCATTTCTGTCTATATGTGTAGTATGACATGAGAGTAGTTTTTGTCACAAATACCAGGTGACAGGTAGCAATTTGCGGCTTCCATTTTGTCCGGACAATAGACAAACTTGCTTTTTTCTAGACTTAGACGTTCTTTAAACATAGGCTTGGTACTAAACTCAATATCTCTCTATCAGTCATCTTGTTTTCGTATTGTTTACCACTTCCTGTTCACAGCAATCAAATATTAATGGCGACCAGTAACAGAGTGAAACCCCAGCTTCAATCTTTAATGTACAATATAGAATAGCAAAATAAAAATGTACCGTATTTTCCTGACTATAAGGCGCACTTAAAAGTCTTACATTTTCTCCAAAATAGACAGTGCGCCTTATAATCCAGTTTTTTAATATCCGACAGTGGTGGTTTTTCGTTTTCTGTTTCTTCCATATATAAGGCCCACTGGATTATAAGGCGCACTGTCTATTTTGGAGAAAAATACTTTTAAGTGAGCCTTATACTCGTGAAAATACGGTACTCACTTTTAGAATGACCAGAAAACTTTAGTGTATTGAGTGCTTCTCACCTGGAAGTCAATAGCAGTTACCGTATTTTCACGACTATAAGGCGCACTTAAAAGTCTTACATTTTCTCCAAAATAGACAGTGCGCCTTATAATACAGTGCGCCTTATATATGGGAAAATGTCATTCATTGAGGGTGTGCCTTATAGTCGTGAAAATACTGTACTTCCCTCGACTTCAGTGCCTTCCAATGAGAAAATGATTCCTATTGGATCAAGGTATTTTGGAATAAAAATGTCCCCCCCTGAAGCCTACTAAAAAAGCCACACTGCAGCACCTATTGTGATCCGAACCGCCAGTGAATTATAAATAGACCAAAAAAAATCGAAAGCAAGTCAACATTCTTTAATGTGCATCTGAAAGTGGCCTTTTGGAAGAAGTAATAACCCTGAAGAATGAAAAAGATGGCAGTTATGAAGAGACTAGTGAGGCCAAGTGGCGGAAAAACGCCAAAGCGATATTGAGCCAAGTCTCATTTAGCTTTAATACTTCAGTAGATAAGTGCAAGAAAAGGGTGAGGGGTGATCATTTTCAGACCCGGTACGCAAGGATTTGGAGATGTAGACGGCGGGTATGGGCGGAAATGTGTTCCAAACCTGAAGCTGACGTTTATAGCACCATTTTTTTAGCTGCCTATCTTTCTAACCTCTGGCAGGGAAGCTATTTTTTCCCAGTTTCCTTAAGGGTGTCGCTTTCTTTAACGGATGAGTCTATCCCGAGTCAGCCATGGGCTCTCACCGACAGATGTGCTTTAAGCTTTTTAAGACAGCACGTGCCGCCATGCTAGAATTTCCAAGAGGGCTCCCCCCCTTTAGATTAGTCAATGGGATCACCCGTCCATTACCTTTTTAGTGGTCTTTGCTCTCGTTTTTTTTGGGTTGAAAGCCTCTCTGTGTTTTTTTGCGGAGTATCAATACAAAGAGGGAGAACGGCGGTCCCCCGTGAGCATCTCTAAGGGCGCTTTGCTTTTTTTAGATGCACAAGACGGGGTGACTTTACAACGGAACGCCGCGCTATGAAACTCACATCCATTAGTCATGAAATAAGAATGCCAGTGAGGATAATGATGGGTCTTTTATTTTTTTTTTTGTTGCCTGAAAGTAGCCTTTAGGCGGCTTAGTGATCCCACCCTTGAAGAGGTCACGTTATATGGTTCAAGAGGGATGGGAAGGGCGGAGATGAATCACAACAGGGTCATTAAGGGGACACCAGAGGAAGTAGCCGTTCTATAGGATCGAGAAATCTATGCTAATATAGACACTCCTCTACTTATGAACATTCAACTTATGAACAAATGGTACATACGAACACGTTTGCAAATTGAGTTTATGTCAAAAAATGTTCATAAGTTTGATTTTGTATTGCAGGCCTTTTTCCGAGTAGTACTTCTTTCCGCCGCTAATACCAACGCCTGGCGCTGTGAGAACTCGGCTCACCCAGCATCTACCTTCCTCTACCCAGTTTGTTGTAGTGCGTGACGTATCTCCAGTGCACAAAGAACCTTTTTAATTTTTATCATTAAATATCTGGTGCATCCAGTATTCAATATGGTTGGTGAAAAGCCAAAGGCTGAAAAGTGAAGGAGTTGCAAGGAAGAGGAAAGCCATTTAATTTCAAACCAAAGTGGCAATAATAAAGAAGCTTGATGTGTGTGAGAAAGTGGTGAGCATTGCACGGAAATACAACTCGAATCGTTCCACCGTCAGTACCATTTATAAATCAAAGATGGAGCAGAAGGACCCAAATATTGTACGTTGCACAAAGTTTGTAAATCAGTTGAATGATGCCATACAGCAGTGGTCTCAAACCGGTTCCACATAGGCCCGCAGTGGGTCCTGGTTTTTGTTCCAACCGATCCAGTGCCGACATTTTAACCATTCAGGTGTCTTTAAAATAAGTAGCACCTTTTCTCTAATTAACTGATTGCACTTCCAATAGGTATCCTTGTTGAGTTGGAATGAAAACCTGCACCCGCTGTGGCCCTTTGAGGACCGGTTTGAGACTACTGCACTACACAGTCACCTCTAGAGCCAGCCATTGTTGATGTTTTGGATTTTTTTGGATAAAATATTGCAGTGAGGGAGGAGCCATATGATGGAAGATGTTGTAAACTAAGATGGCATCTGCATATTTAACAGTATTGTTTCAGTTCAGGCGTTTGTGTTTTTTTAATATCCGACAGTGATGGTTTTTGGTTTTCTGTTTTTTCCAGATATAAGGCGCACTGGATTATAAGGTGTCTATTTTGGAGAAAATTTAAGACTTAAGTGCGCCTTATAGTCGGGAAAATACGGTATAAGGAATATTAGATGGCATGGAGATTTAGAAATAAATATTTTGTCTAAATGCCATGGCCAGTTAAAGGGAATGAGAAGGATCCGCTGATTGTATTGTTGTTTTACAATTTTTACACAGTGCTATCGCATCATTTATAATGAAAAGAAGAAGAAAACTGTGCAATTGTCATCAGATAGCTTCTTTCGGCCAGTTTCTCGTAAATCTCTCTCTCTCTAATGTATGTATACAGTACTGTATGTATTCTCTCCATTTTACTTAATGTTATTTTTAGTACAAACCAATGTTGCAGTAGTAGTTTAGCTAAAACAGACCCTGAGCCAAATGATCGGCTTGGCTCAGGTTCGATACCTTCTCCGAGTACTTTCTTCGACAAAAAACTAGAAATAGTTAGACATGCATACCCCATCTCTGCTATTTCCCGTGAGAAAATAGAATTGGGGGGAGAAAAAAAATAACTTTACTCATTGGGGCCGGCCAACTGCACTCTTCCACCCGTCGTGGGTAAAAGCAATCATTTCACAATTGATTTTCATGGCTCAGGGAGAAATAATGGGAATTCTTTCTCGTATAGAAATGTATGTGTTCCTTTTTGGTTAACCAGAATGGACCATATTTCAGGCCGTGTCAGTTAGAGGGCAAGAAATCTTCCCGATTCTCGACTGGACGCCTTTTGTGTCTCCTACTCGTCCGTCATTTGGGGAAAGATACTCTGCTATGAGAGAAAAGTGATGGTCATTAACGAGGGAAGAGTTGTTTTTAGAGTTGACCTGTTTCATCTACCGTTGACCCCCTAAAAACAGTCCTGTTGGACTCAAAATGCTACCTGATAGGTTCATTAATAATTACACTTCTGATATAATTATCAATCACTGCAGGCAGACATCTTATTCAATTATTGACATTTAAATAATTTGCATCTCTGGTAACAAGAACCTTATAAGGGTAGGTAGATATGTCAATACTTTAAAGCAATAAATCAAAACAATTACAAGTTTATTGATTAATCCAACATGCGTAAGCAAAAAGAACATCTACAACATTCATTACATAAAGAACTACTATGAAGACCCGAATAATAGTAGGCACTGGAATAATATTAGGAAGTGGAAAATTCCAAAAATAATGAATATTAGTAGTAGTAGTTGTTGTACTATTTTTAATTCATTTTGAATTTTCCACCCCCTACTATTATTCCAGTGCCTACTATTATTTGGGTCTTCATAGTATGCAAGTTTTCCTGGAAGTGATTGATATCCATCTGCTGGTAGCAAGAGTCCTTGACGACTCTTCAAACCCAGATCAACAGTCCTCGGAGCCCGGGACTGGTTGAGATGTCAGATCAAAAGTCCTTGTGAGAGGACTAGATGACTGATTATGACCCCGAACAATTAGAAGAATGATTTAACAAAGAAATGATTAAATACACATATACCATATTTTCACAACTATAAGGTGCACTGCATTATACGGCGCACCCTCAATCAATGGCATTTTTTCCATATATAAGGTGCACTGTATTATAAGGCGCCCTGTCTATTTTGGAAAAATGTAAGACTTTTAAGTGCACCTTATAGTCGAGAAAATATGGTAATTGCTATTGACTTCCAGGTATGAAGCACTCACTACTTTACAGTCACCTCTAGAGCCAGCCATTGTTGATGTTTTGTACTTTTTTGTATAAAATCTTGCAATGGGGGAGGAGCTGTATGATGGAAGATGTTGTAAACTAAGATGGTATCTGCATATTTAACAGTATTGGTTTCAGTTCAGGCGTTTCTGTTTTTTTAATATCCGACAGTGGTGGTTTTCAGTTTTTTCCATATATAAGGTGCACTGGATTGTAAGGCGCACTGTCTATTTTGGAGAAAATTTAAGACTTTTAAGTGCGCCGTATAGTCGTGAAAATAAGGGATATATATAATAGTATTACAGAATAAACCCAACACTACCCTATCTATTTTCCCAGGGTTTATCCATCAGTCCTCTCTACTTCCAACATGTCATTAACCGCCATACAACCGCCATTTTTATCTTCCTATAGGAATGTCTGGGCTATTATTAATGATCGCCAAACCCAACCCAACCCAAGGAAGCTATGTATTGATTGACATCGGATGTTGAGGATTGCATTGCCGTTTCTGTGACTGCAAAACAATCTCAGAGCGGTCACTAACTCTCTAAAGGATTGTGAGCAAAGATTCACCTTGGTTGTCGTTGTGTTTCTGTCTCTCTGAAAGTTGATTTCAGCCAAATAAACATTTGGTTTACAGGGGCCGTCTTTGTAAGTACGCCAAGCTAAGTGTTTAAACTGATTAGCGCCCGTCGTTGCAGGCTTGCACACAAATAATCGAGGCGTCAGAAGCAATTAGCTTCAAACGCCAGGATCGGATGAACTCGTAAGCACTTTCGCTCACGTTGCCAAATATTCATTAGCGACTCACTTGGACCTAAAGTCCGTCCAATGAGTTTTCAAGTGAAAACTAAAGAGAGTTTTCTTGCATTCTCATTTAAATTCAAGCTCATGTTTATCTGCTGATCGCCGGTCTTGACATTTAACTCAAAAGGTAGAACAGGTGTTTCGCTAATGGCCTGTCGTTCAACAGTTGGCGTCAATTCCCCGCTGAGGGAAATGCCACCAATTGGAACCTCTGCTTTCAACGCATCCATTATTGAGTTTTCTGTCTTTATTGCTGTAATGTTCCTCATCTTAATTGATATTTTGGACCTTTTTTAGCTTTAAATGCTTTGAATCTAGTAGCCGTCTTTTTAAAAAATGGTGTGAACCGTATTTGAACTGTGTAACAGATGCTACAGGTGTCAAAGTGGCTGCTGGGGGCCAAATCTGGACCGCTGCATCATTTTGTGCGGACCAAGTAAGTAAATTATGAGTGCTGACTTTCTGTTTTAGGATCAATTTAAAATTTATATGTTGAAGAGTATTGATGTATATTATATTTCCTGATTTTCCTCTTTTTAAATCAATAATTGCAATTTTTATACATTTTTTTCTTGGTGTTTTTAGGTCAAAAAGCATTTTGTGAAATCTAAAAATAAATATTTTAAATATTTTTGGTTACCACATAAATATTGAATAGAATTTTTTTAAAAATATTTACCCTTACTAAGAAAAATTTATATGTTAGAGTATAGATGTATATTATATTTCTTGATTCTTTTTAAATCAATAGTTGCACTTTTTTATCAATTTTTTGGGGTGTTTTTAGGTCAAAAAGCATTTTGTAAAGTCTAAAAATAAATATAATTGGTTTTCCACTTAAATATTGAATATATTTTTTTAAAAATTCAATTTTAAATGAAAAACTAATTATTATTAGACGTTTTCCCTTACTAAGAAAAAAGTAAATAAACAGTTTTATATCTATAAAAAACCTCAATATTTAGACTTTTTGATCCAGTTCTTATAATCCAATTCAAATATAAAAAAATCAAAATATATCTAAAATAGTCCAGCCCACATGAAATCAAATTGAAGTTATTGCGGCCTGCGAACCAACCCGAGTTTGAAACCCTTGAATGCATTTGCATCCAAACTGAAGAAATAAAGCAGCTGCAATTGATCCAATGCCTGTTGAGCCCAAAAAATATTTGCCTGAAACAGACATTGAAGGTTGAGATAATAAAGTTCATCTTAAGAAATAAATACAAGCTATCATTTTATCTTCATTTCAACTTTAAGAGCTTCAAAATGATAGTATGGGCACCCGTTTGGGGAGCACCAATTGCTTGTTAACAGATGGTAGAGAAAGATGCAATAACTGAAAACTATTGCCGGCTCTATCGTCGCGCGAAGAATGAAAACCGGAATGAAAACCGACACTCCAGAGGACCCCGAATCCTTTCTTCAAAGCTAATGAGCAAAAAGAGCCGGTCTCCCTCGCCCGGGAAGGTAATGCAGTAGCGGGACGCTAGCCGGCGGCGTTCTTTCGTTGTACCCGTCACGGCTCAGTAAGCATCTGAGCGAAACATTAAAAATAAGGGGGCCAAGTTATTTTTTTATCTCCTATGAATTACCTTGGCGGTGGAACGGATGACTTAGTACGCGGGTAAAAGTCCTCCGCCATGTACGTCAAATAGCTCTATTTGTGGTGGCAGGCACAGGTGCGGGAACGGCATGGCGGGTTCCAGAAAGTTATTGGTTGACAGATGGAGAGGAAGGTGGGGTGCACTGGAGAGGGGAGGGGCAACAGGGGGGAACTGTGGGATGGCAAAAAAATAAAAATCACCGTTGCTCCTAGGTGGGGAAGAATAATCATTTTAGATTTAAGATCAGTTGGGTTGAAGAACCTGAAAATGCTTGGAAAAGGTGAAATCTGCCTAGCGACAAGATGCCCAATGCAAATAAACCTGGAATGATATTTGCTTAAAACAAGGGTTTCAAGGGTTGGTTCGCAGGTCGTTATAATGTAAACTTGATGTCATGTGGGCTGGACTATTTTAGATATAATATTTAAATGTATTTTGTTATAAATGGATTAAAAGAACTGGATTAAAAGCCCTGAATATTCAGTTGTTTATAGATCTAAAACAATGTTTATTTGAGCTTTTTTTATATATATTTTTAGATTTTACAAAATGATTTTTGAACTAAATCACCCCAAATTTTTTTTTAAAAATTACAATTATTTATTTAAAATTGAATATACATCTATACTCATTTTAGATATAATATTTAGATTTTTTTGTTTAATAAATGGATTAAAATAACTGGATTAAAAGCCCTGAATATTCTGTTTTTATAAATCTAAAACTGTTTAGTTTAGCTTTTTTTTAAATTTATTTTTAGATTTTACAAAATAATTTTAGAACTAAAAACAGAATTATTTTTATTAAAAAATGACAATGATTCATTTAAAATGGGGAAAATGAGGAAATTTAATATACATCTATACTCTTCATTTTAATTTCATCCTAAAACAGAAACTAAGCACTCATGATCGACTTTCCTGGGCCACACAAAATGATGCGACGGGCCATATTTGGCCCGCGGGCCGCTACATGGACACCTGTCTTAAAATGAACATAGAAGAGGAAGTAAGGTGCGGGGAAACGGGGACGTCCCAGGTTCCCAGCGAGATTAATACGAGGACCGCGCTGCATGACTCATATTTTCCATTAATCTGCGCTGCATGAATAGTAATAGCCCGGTGGCTTAATGGGCCTGCCCAAATCCGTGTACGTATTTGATTTCCACTTCCCAAAGTGACCTTTTCCCAATGCTAATGAGCTTACCTGTGTCACGACACAGAGGATATGTTGTAGAATCGGCCATTTGCTTCTAGTTCCCGAATCTCCTGCTGTATTGTAGTACTGATTTATGGCAAATCCTTTGCCCCTGGACCCCATTTTGTATTCTGGGTATTTTAGTCTGGACTTCTCCTTAGCTTTCCTCACCAAGGCCAACCTTCATCATGGTTCTTTTCACTGTTCACTCATCCATAGGGGTCCCATCCATCATAATCAAGTAGACAGAGGCAGCTTGGAGAACACTTTAGGGCGTAGACAAGTACAGAGACAGAAACTCCAAAGGACATTTTGAAAAGACAGTTCAGTTTCACTTAAACCCAATTGGCTCTTATTACTTCATGTCTATGATCAAACTTCATCTCAGAGCTTTCCATGATGAAATATCATATTTTTTGTGGATAGGCTGTATTTGTAATACAAAAAATGATGACTGAATCAAGGGTATGGCTTATATGTGCATAAATTAGACTTGAAATGCACAAAAGTGCAAGATGACAAAGATGAAATGCAATAACGCAAGATAAGATCCATCTAGAGACTCGGACACATTTCCTGGTTGTACTACTCACCTGACTTGAATTTAACTTCCTTACTTTATCGAACCAAGTACCAAATTTTCACGACTATAAGGCGCACTTAAGTCTTACATTTTCTCCAAAATAGACAGTGCGCCTTATAACCTAGTGCGAAAAACCACCACTGTCGGATATTAAAAAAACACAAACGCCTGAACTGAAACAATACTGTTAAATATGCAGATGCCATCTTAGTTTCCAAAATCTTCCATCATATAGCTCCTCCCCCGCTGCAAGATTTTATACAAGAAAATCCAAAACATCAACAATGGCTGGCTCTAGAGGTGACTGTAAAGTAGTGAGTGAGTTCTTCATACCTGGAAGTCAATAACAATTACCGTATTTTCACGACTATAAGGCGCACTTAAAAGTCTTACATTTCCTACAAAATAGACAGTGCGCCTTATAATACAGTGCGCCTTATATATGGAAAAAATGTCATTAATTGAGGGTGTCCCTTACAATGCGGTGTGCCTTATAGTCGTGAAAATAAGGTACTTAGTTTTTCCCTTCAAAGTAACACATTTGTACTCCCTATTAAAACCATGAATATGGAGGTGAAAATTGTGATCCAAGGAGCGGCTTATACTCGAGAAATTGTCAAATTTGACCATTTTAAGGCAATTTTAAAGGTACGGCTTACAAACGGAGGTGGTCAACATGCTAGAAAACACAGTAGTCGGCAGTCTGTTAGGGTTTAACTCGACATTTTGGACAGATTTGATACTTTTTATGCCATTGGCGACGTTGGTCTTTTACAATAAATTCCTTCTAGGCATATATATGTAATACACACGCCTGGAAAGACAGGGAAAGTTGGTTGAAATGGAATAAAAGGCAGGCAGGCACCACCATCATCATCATCCTCCGGCTACGCTCGGGGGTCGGTAATGTCTAGCTGACAGTGTCTATATCCGTCAGCCAGGAAATAATGGGCTTCAGAAATCGACCCTAGCACCTTGAAACCTCAATCAGCTTTGGGGAAATATATGTATTCTGACAACGATTGATCAGGGAAAAACACGAGTTGTATCGAGAGGGGATTTAAAGTTATCTGTGTTATATTTAGTATGGAGTGAGGCGATTGTGGAAGAATCAACGTTGTTTTGACCTCACAACGAATATAATTAACGCTAGAAATCCAGCAAGCATGTTGCAGCCTTATAGATTTTTGATGGTAATCTTCTGGATTAATTATGTGATATATGTGCCTTGTTAACGTAATCAGGCAGTAAACACAACGGCTGATAGCAAAAAATTTCCGACTTTTCTCCTCCTGGCGTCCTTAAATCAATCAGCGTTGTTTCACGCCGTCATACCCGTGACGCTTGGAGATACCTCCAGCTGTGAAGGTTGTGCCTTTCGCCAAATGGCCGAAAATGCTGACGGCGTTAGTTTAAAAAAAAAACGCCTTCCCAAAGTGACATCTTGTACAGTCATGCGTTTATATTGTAAATGTGCTTTTCATCAACATGCTAATTGCATTCTAGGGATATGATTGGGTTTATTATAGGGAGAGGAGAAATTTCAATGTGAGCTCCAGGGTTTAGACCGAGCCTTTCTTCTTCCGGTATGGGGTCTGAAGGGCTCACATTCGGGTAACGTTGTCGCGAAGTGTCCTGGTCATAGCTGGTTCCTTTGAATTTTAAGGAATTTTTCCTTAGTGTGGATGGAAAAATGTCTAAAAAATGACGACCGTATTTTCACGACTATAAGGCTCACCACATTATAAGGCGCACCCTCAATGACATTTTTTCCACATATAAGGCGCACTGTATTATAAGGCGCACTATTTTGGAGAAAATGTAACTTTTAAGTGCGCCTTATATATGGAAGAAATGTCACTCATTGGGAGTGCGCCTTATAATGTGGTAAGCCTTATAGTCGTGAAAATACGGTAGTCATTTTTTCGACACATGAATTTTAACTTTTTTTTTTTATAAGTGTGGATGGAAAACATGTCGAAAAAATGACTACCGTATTTTCACGACTATAAGGCGCACATTAAAGTCTTAAATTTTCTCCAAAATAGACAATGCGCCTTATAATACAGTGCGCCTTATATATGGAAAAATGTCACTCATTGAGGGTGCGCCTTATAATGCGGTAAGCCTTATAGTCGTGAAAATACGGTAGTCATTTTTTCGACATGAATTTTAACTAATTTTTTTTTATAAGTGTGGATGGAAAACATGTCGAAAAAATGACTACCGTATTTTCACGACTATAAGGCGCACTTTAAAGTCTTCAATTTTGCGCCTTATATATGGAAAAATGTCACTCATTGAGGGTGCGCCTTATAATGCGGTAAGCCTTATAGTCGTGAAAATACGGTAGTCATTTTTTCGACATGTTTTCCATCCACACTTATAAAAAAAAATTAGTTAAAATTCATATGTCGAAAAAATGACTACCGTATTTTCACGACTATAAGGCTTACTGCATTATAAGGCGCACCCTCAATGAGTGACATTTTTCCATATATAAGGCGCACTGTATTATAAGGCGCACTGTCTATTTTGGAGAAAATGTAAGACTTTAAAGTGCGCCTTATAGTCGTGAAAACACGGTAATTGCTATCGACTTCCAGGTATGAAGCACATAGACTCAGGAAAAGTTTCTTTCCTAGAACTGTCACCATACTCAACTCAAAACCTAATCAGGACTTATTGTGAG
The DNA here is from genome assembly GCF_051989575.1 of Stigmatopora nigra. Taxonomy (NCBI): domain Eukaryota; kingdom Metazoa; phylum Chordata; class Actinopteri; order Syngnathiformes; family Syngnathidae; genus Stigmatopora; species Stigmatopora nigra. The sequence continues at coordinate 6,778,202 of NC_135527.1, read as the reverse complement.
CCACTTCAGTCACTTTGTACCACTTACCCATGTTGAGTACTAATACTACTTATTGATCTTATATTATATATTGATTATTTATTCATAATCATGTGTTTTTGTTTGTTTTTGAGTCCAAAAATTGCTGCTGAACATCTCCAAAACCATTGAACACATCCTGGACTACAGACAGAACTACATATTTATTTATATATTATTTAATACAAAATGGCACGATATAAAAAAAGGTGGTTTATCTGTTCTATTTGTTTAGACGCCGCTCTGATACGGAGCCGACGGAAACAATTGGACGGCTCGTCCTGTCATTGTCACCTTCACATAAATCCCTGACATGGCTGTCTGGGGATATTTACAGATAGGAGGCGCCGTTGGGGGACAAGCAAAGTGCTGAGATAAACCGTCCGCCGTCCCCCCACTCGTTTTTATACCGAAAGCCATAAATATAAACATGTACATTTTGTATTTGCCAAATCGGCGTGGCGATGGGTGGAGGTGACGCAAGAAATAATCCATCACGTCCAGGAAAAAAGCAACCCTAAACCTCGGCGGAAATCCCACACTGTGTCCTGAAAAGATTTTTTTCTATAGGGCCCCTGAGCGGTTCTAAGACAGGGGATGAGAAAAATAAATAACGTGCCATGCTACCAGCTTGGCAGGAGTTCTTATTGCGGACCATGTATCCATTACTGCCTTTCTCTAGTGACCTCACATCAATACAACCGAGAAATCTGGTCAGGTGGCGTGTCTGTGTGGGTCGATAGTGCGGAAATATGGCCGTGCCACAGCCCAGTTTGCAAAGTGACTTGGACTATCATTGCCATACCATAATTCTCACCAGTAGCCAAGTTATGATACTTAACGAACTAACTAATTTATGCTATGCTAAGTTTTTGATCTTGATACATTTTGTTGAGAAACAAGCGGCCATTTTTGGCTAACTGGTGTCTGATTCGTCCGATTCCGTGACTGGATGTTTGGTTGCAAGGGACGTTTGGTCGCAAGAGACGTTTGGTCGCAAGGGACGTTTGGTCGCAAGGGACGTTTGGTCGCCAGGGACGTTTGGTCGCTAGGGACGTTTGGTCGCAAGGGACGTTTGGTGGCCAGGGACGTTTGGTAGCAAGGGACGTTTGGTAGCAAGGGACGTTTGATGGCAAAGGATGTTTGGTGGCTAGAGACGTTTGGTCGCAAGGGACGTTTGGTCGCAAGGGACGTTTGGTAGCAAGGGATGTTTGGTAGCAAGGGACGTTTGGTCGCAAGGGACGTCTGGTCGCAAGGGACGTTTGGTCGCCCGGATAAATATAATTTTTAGAGCTGTTTTCAACTTTAAATATTTAGATATTAAACTCTCTCATGAATATAATTTTGAGAGCAGATTTCAACAGTAAACATCAACATATTTCATGTTGTCAAACGTCCGGGGCGACCAAACGTCTGGCGACCAAATGTCTGAGTACTGTCTGACTCTTAGAACATACCAGTTAGCTTATACCTATTTTACAAGTTTTTAAATCATTTTAAATTGTATATGCCGTGTTACAAATTTTGTACAGGGTTTTTTTTTGATGTTTTTAGAAAACTAATCTTGTTTTCTCCATTTCGTCTCTAATCCGGATCGTCTCGGTCACTGGTAGAAGACAAAAACCGTTGACTGCTAATATTTAAGAATGATATGCCCACCCAAATCTTGCTATGAGCCATTATTTAAAATTAAGCAAAAATAACAAGGACATCTGATGAGTTGCCAGCTTGAAAAAAGAAGAAAAAAAACATGACTAAGAGCCATGTAGACTCATCTAGAAGGTCACAAAAAAACCCAGGACAACATCCAAAGAACTGCAGGCTTTCCTTAGCTCATTTAAAAAAAGGTCAGTGTTCATGACTCAATAAAAAAATGGCGTCCATGGCAGGAATCCAGCTGTCTTCCCTGAAAAAATCAAATAACCATTTTCCGGGTAATTACATTCTTACCCATTAAAAAGCCCAGTCTTTGCAACTGTACACTATAAGTACACATGTGAATAGTAAACATACGCGCTACTGTAAAATTCACAGTATTTCAAAGATTGCCAATCTACTCTGCAAGTACATTGTCATTTTCTATGGCTTGGGAGCCGTATATAGCTTTCTCGGAGGCTTTTTGTACTTTAAAAGTGGTAATATGACAAAAAAAATCACATATTTTGATGTATTTTGACTTTTCAATTCTCATAATGGCTCTCAAGAAATAACATTATAAAATATGAATTGTTTATGGCTCTCAACAAGGTTCCTATCCCATGTTCTAAGAGTAAAATAATAAATAAATAAATAAAAATGCAATTTGGAGACACACTAAACACAAGTTTGTCAACTTGCTAAACATCCCTGCTAGCGAAAAGGCATTTTTCCGCGGATAAGGACTGCGACCTTTCCATTGGCTGCCAGCGTCTTCCGCCGGGTGCCAATTTGGCGCCTCGGCACGTCAACGTCTCCTCGCCACCATCTGGGCACGGATATTCCGGCAAAATTTAATTGGTATGTTCCACACGAGCGTAAATTGGCATACCGCATTTTCACGACTATAAGGCGCACTTAAAAGTCTTACATTTTCTCCAAAATAGACAGTGTGCCTTATAATACAGTGCACCTTATAATCCAGTGCGCCTTATATATGGAAAAAACAGAAAACCAAAAAACCACCACTGTCGGATATTAAAAAAACACAAATGCCTTAACTGAAACAATACTGTTAAATATGCAGAAGCCATCTTAGTTTACAAAATCTTCCATCATATAGCTCCTCCCCCTCTGCAACATTTTATACAAAAAAATCCAAAACATCAACAATGGCTGGCTCTAGAGGTGACTGTGTAGTGAATGTGTACTTCATACCTGGAAGTCAATAGCAATTACCGTATTTTCACCACTATAAGGCGCACTTAAAAGTCTTACATTTTCTCCAAAATAGACAGTACGCCTTATAATACAGTGCCCCTTATAATACAGTGCGCCTTATATATGGAAAAAATGTCATTCATTGAGGGTGCGCCTTATAATGCTGTGCACCTTATAGTTGTGAAAATACAGTTAATAAAAATATATCAAGATGTTTGAAAATTACAACAATTCAATCCATCTGACTGGGAGAAAAAAAACACTATTTACGTCTCAATATCTCATTCCTACTTTGCTTGCGGTGTATAAAAAACCCCCGACCTTTTCTTGGCACTGGCAATAAAAGCACTGGCCGCTTTTTTTACGCCACCGGTTGCGCGAGTCGTACAGTGGATTAGAAGATCAGTTTCTCGGCTCGGGGGACACCGCCGCTAAAAGATTTATGACGACCGAGAAGCCCATCTGAGCAAAAAAGAAGAAGAAGAAGAAGAAGAAGAAGAAGCAGCAAAGAGTGGCGAAGAAAAAAAAAGATGAAAACATCCACTGAGATGTCCCAATAATCATAAACATCTGTATTCCCAGGACAGTCCGTTGCGTGTATTAGCATGCGGCAGACTCTATAAGACGGCAAAACAAAAACAAATGGAAGAATAACACAAATTATGAGATACGGTTCTATGCCCTCTGTGGCCTACAAGAGCAGGGAATTAATGAACCATAGCTCTATACATGTTCAGGGCCTTAAATAGTAAACATCCTTACACTGCTATCTAATATAATTAATGTACTGTACCGTATTTTCACGACTATAAGGCGCACCCTCAATGAATGACATTTTTTCTATATATAAGGCGCACTGTCTATTTTGCAGAAAATGTAAGACATTTAAAAGCGCCTTATAGTGGTGAAAATACGGTAATTGCTATTGACTTATAGAGCCAGCCATTGTTGATGTTTTGGATTATTTTATATGAAATCTTGCAGTGGGGGAGGAGCTATATGATGGAAGATTTTGTAAACTAAGATGGCGTCTGCATATTTAAAAGTATTGTTTCAGTTCAGGCATTTGTGTTTTTTTAATATCCGACAGTGGTGGTTTTTGGTTTTCTGTTTTTTCCAGATATAAGGCGCACTGGATTATAAGGTGCAATGTCTATTTTGGAGAAAATTTAAGACTTGTAAGTGCGCCTTATAGTCGTGAAAATAAGGTATAAGGAATATTAGATGGCATGGAGATTTAGAAATAAATATTTTGTCTAAATGCCATGGCCAGTTAAAGGGAATGATAAGGATCCGCTGATTGTGTATTTGTTTTACAATTTTTACACATTGGGAGACTATTAATGGAGAAATAGTTTTTATATTTTCTATGTGAGCCAGCCATTGTTGATGTTTTGGATTATTTTATATGAAATCTTGCAGTGGGGGAGGAGCTATATGATGGAAGATGTTGTAAACTAAGATGGTATCTGCATATTTAACAGTATTGTTTCAGTTCAGGCGTTATTTTCAGGCGTGGTTTTTCATTTTTGGTTTTCAGTTTTTTCCATAAATAAGACGCACTGTCTATTTTGGAGAAAATTTAAGACTTTTAAGTCCGCCTATAGTCGTGAAAATGCGGTATTCTCCAAACGAGTTGGTCTTGAAAGTCAAACCTTCTTCCCCCGAGGCCCGTTTTTCCCTCACTTTAAAAAAAAGTAGATCTTATCATACGCCAGGCAACATTTCCGCCAAACAAAGCAGGTGACATGGTCATCAGATTAGAGATTAAGCCTTGTGAAATCTTAATCTCTGGGAAAACAAACCGCGGCGCAGTTTTCCATTTAGCTGTTTACTAAGAAGTGTATATTGTGTAGTACATTTTTTTAGGGATACTTGGACATTCAGTGTGTTTTTTGTCAGGTAAACAAGGCTGGCCTCCTTTTTAGTATCAATGGAGCATAACCAAATCAATTTATAAACACTCTTATCTCAAAAGTAAAGCAAAAAATGCTTAACAGTTTTCATAAAAAAACAGTCCTAAGCCATGCTCGAAGCAAACTAGGAGTACAGCAACACCCGTGTGTGTATATATGTGTGTATTTCTCTACTATTTTGTGGATGTACATGCTGGGATTTTTTTGCTAGTGTCATTTCAGAAAATTGAGTTTTGATAACTGACAATTTGTTCAGCTCGTGAAATGTCAAAAGTCCCAAAAAGATTGATGAAGTGCATAATAGATGTCTTAGATTGACTCTAGTCCCACGTGAATGCCGGACCGCCAAAAATGGCGGTGAAATGAGATGGCTCCCGCCCACCCACCAGAGAGTAACGCAAGCACCTCTGAAATGGAAAACCCGTCAATTGTGATTCCTGTCGGAAGCGTCCTTCAAATAATGGAGGCCGCTGACTGCCGTTCTGGTTCATTTACGCCATGCTGTTGCCAGCTATGCTAATCTATGCTAGCACTCATCTACAATAGTCGGTTACTCTCAATTCCGGCCGGCAATGGTCCTGCATAGACCATACCGTATTTTCACGACTATAAGGTGCACTTAAAAGTCTTACATTTTCACTAAAATAGACAGTGCGCCTTATAATACAGTGCGCTTTATAATACAGTGCGCCTTATAATCCAGTGCGCCTTATAACTGGAAAAAACAAAACCAAAAACAAAAAACCACCACTGTTGGATAATGAAAAAACACAAATGCCTGAACTGAAACAATACTGTTAAATATGCAGATGCCATCCTAGTTTACCCTCAATGGATGACATTTTTCCATATATAAGGCGCACTGTATTATAAGGCGCACTGTCTATTTTGGAGAAAATTTACGTCTTTTAAGTGTGCCTTATAGTGGTGAAAATACGGTAATTGCTATTGACTTCCAGGTATGAAGTACTCACTACTTTACAGTCACCTCTAGAGCCAGCCATTGTTGATGTTTGGGATTTTTTTTGGTATAAAATCTTGCTGTGGGGGAGGAGCTATAGATGGAAGATGATGTAAACTAAGATGGCATCTGCATAGTTAACAGTATTGTTTTAGTTCAGGGTTTGGGTTTTTTTAATGTCCGACAGTGGTGGTTTTTCGTTTTTCTGTTTTTCCATATATAAGGCGCACTGTCTATTTTGGAGAAAATGTAAGACTTTTAAATGCGCCTTATAGTCGTGAAAATACGGTACACACTTTTAGAATAAAATGTACTCACTTTTAGAATGACCAGAAAACCTATAGTGATTAAATTTTATTCTAAAAGTGAGTACATTTTTTGAGACACCCTGTATATGTAAATGTCTGACTAGTATCGTCATCTGTTACCCATTTTTGGTGTTTGTGGTTTTTGCAGAGGTGGTAAGTCAAACCCTTTGGGATTATGGCGCTTGTTAAAGTTCCCTTTGCCGAATTGTGGTAGGAAATTGCCTCCGATTGGCCAACTGATTGCTCTGTGATTGTGTTGTCACTGGGTGTTGTGATGATGATGAGGCGCCTGTAATTGCCAGTGTGCATTAGTTACTTTGCAAAACACAAAGTCCAACCCCTTTTCCGATGATGATAGGTGTTATTGCGTCCATTTGCTTCCATTTTCGACTGCTTGCACTCACAATTGAGGCAGCCGGCGTTCAAATTAGGGTTGATTTCATTGCCGCCATGTACAAAGCGAGGAACCATCGATTGCCAATTCCAGTCTGGAGGGAGCGTCCGATTGATTTCAGTCAACGATGACCTCGTAGAGGTATGGAGAAGCTTAGTGTGTTGATTGGCTGACAAGAGTTAGCTAAGATAGCCTGGTGAGTTCATATTTTTTTAGTTGTGAAAAACATGTCCGTCAAAATCTGAGTATAGGGAAGGGGAGATTATCATCTATGACAGAATATCTAAGTACTGTTTAATATCCAAGTACTGTTTACTATCCAAGTACTGTTTAATATCCAAGTACTGTTTAATATCCAAGTACTGTTTACTATCCAAGTTCTGTTTACTATCCAAGTACTGTTTACTATCCAAGTACTGTTTAATATCCAAGTACAGTTTAATATCCAAGTACTGTTTAATATCCAAGTACTGTTTACTATCCAAGTACTGTTTACTATCCAAGTACTGTTTACTATCCAAGTACTGTTTAATATCCAAGTACTGTTTACTATCCAAGTACTGTTTACTATCCAAGTACTGTTTAATATCCAAGTACTGTTTAATATCCAAGTACTGTTTACTATCCAAGTACTGTTTACTATCCAAGTACTGTTTACTAACCAAGTACTGTTTACTAACCAAGTACTGTTTACTATCCAAGTACTGTTAACTATCCAAGTACTGTTTACTATCCAAGTACTGTTTACTATCCAAGTACTGTTTACTATCCAAGTACTGTTTACTAACCAAGTACTGTTTACTATCCAAGTACTGTTTACTATCCAAGTACTATTTACTATCCAAGTACTGTTTACTATCCAAGTACTGTTTGATATCCAAGTACTGTTTACTAACCAAGTACTGTTTACTAACCAAGTACTGTTTACTAACCAAGTACTGTTTACTATCCAAGTACTGTTTACTATCCAAGTACTGTTTACTATCCAAGTACTGTTTACTATCCAAGTACTGTTTACTATCCAAGTACTGTTTACTATCCAAGTACTGTTGAAACCAGCTCTCAAAATTATATTCATGAGAGAGTTTAATATATAAGTACTGTTTAATATCCAAGTACATTTGACCAGCGACCAAAAGACTGGCAACCAAACGTCCAGTCACGGTTATTCCTGATAAAATCACACTTGTAAAACATTCCGATTGGCTATCAGGATGAAGTAAGCAAGACTTAGGCCAGGAGAGAAAAACACAAGAGGAATTGGGTTCCAGAAATCACCTGAGCAGTTTAATGAGCTCGCCGCAGTGTACCGCGCCGTAATGAGTCGGCGCTTGGGCGGCGTCCGAGTCGCACGGAGTCACCTCCTCCGTTTGTTTGGCTGGTAAAAACATTGACGTGATTACTAGCGGCGACGGGGACTGACGACGTGCCCCGTCAGAGCGCCGCTTCAGCTGTCCACGTTTGAACAAACGCCGGACTAATTTGCATCTCATTAACGTGACCCCCAATCGCGGCTCCTCTTGACGGATTCCATTCGTCCGCGACCCATCTGAATTCCCCCGTTGTTTCACGCATATTGCCGTCTTCGAACGGAGCTGATTAAAAGACGGGGGGCTTTTCTTCGGGGGTCCGGCAAGTGACTGATAGACATGTGTACGCCATCTTGGCGTCTGGAGTGCTACTTGATTAAAAAGGCGTAACTCGGACCCTTGATGAGCATATGGATTAAGAGCGGTTAGCCATCGCTTGGACAACTCTAATTGAAAGCCTAATGTGCGCCAGCTGCATATTAATTAAAACTACAGGTTATAAGGCCCTTGGGGTGGGGATCATTTAGGTTCCATTAAAAATTAATAACCTCTGTTAATTATTATTGTGGACTTACTGGCGTAAGTGTATAAACAAGAAGAAATATTGTAATTTCTCGTATATAAGTCGCACCCTTAAAATAGCCTTAAAATCGTTGATTTTGACAGCACCTAAAACATATTATTATCTATTTCAGGGGTAGGGAAGCCATATGTGGCTCTTTTGATGGGTGTATATGGCTCTACGCTAACCTGTGTGGTAAAATATGGGAACCGTTGAGTGCCAATTGCACCAATGGGAGCGTTACGCTGGAACGATAGCGCCGATATGATCTCTAGCGCATTTTTAATCATATTTTTTCTTCATTAGACTCTTTTGGAGGCATAATCTTATTGATATTCATTGATTAGCAACAGTGAAATTATGTTCCCTGAAGAATTTAGACTTTTTTGACTGTAAAAGTATTGAAATGATTAAGAAATGCACACATTTTCATGTTTTTTTACTTTTAAACTATTTATATTGACTCTCAAGGAATAATGTTTGAAAATATGATATTGTGTATGTTTTTTTTCGTCAAAAAGGTTCCCGACCCCTTGTCTATAGTAGTAATACTTCTAGTCATGGTTCTTTTTGTTACTGCAAAACAGAAAATAAACAACAAATAGATCATGTTAATTTGTCTGACATCTACTGGTGTAAAAGAGTATAGCATTGCTGTAAGTCTTTTGCGCATATAAGCCGTACCCTTGATTCAGTCATAATATTTTTTTTGTTACAAATACAGCTTATATTTCTCTTCGAATATTAAACTCTTGTTTTGATACCAACTGTTAGCATCTTGCTAAAGAACGACTATGAACCACGAGCAGGAAAATGTACATACATTAGTAGTAAATCAAAAATACTGGTCAAATCTTTGTGTTACTTTCAGAGATAGAAGTTTTCAAACTATCACTTTAAGACGTCCAATCCAGCACGTCTTTTTTCAATGTCCTCATTTTACAATCAGAGCAATCTCACTGGGAAAAAAAACCTTTCTTCACCTCACTTATTTTATCCCATGTCGCTTAAGTGTAACTTATGGCAGTGCGCCGTGATGGTTCCAACGCATATATAGTTGATTAACGACATGCCAGTTTTGCTATCGAGGCCAATGCCATTCATGTCTGCCCGGCGACAAAAGAGCTCCATCACCTCACAGTCGACTCCGACGGGTTGACGTTTGAGCCTCGGGCGATGATGACCTCCGCGTGGTTGTTTTAACAAGTCGCATCTTTCAAAAAATATATTGATTTGAATGGTTTCGTTGCTATTATTCATGTATAATGGGAGTTAAAGTGTTCACTACTAAGTGCACATATAGCAACAACAACAATAGACAAAGAGACAAATAAATAACCAATAGATGGCTGAGACTCTAAGGCAGTGGTCTCAAACCGGTCCTTAAAGGGCTGCAATGGGTGCAGGTTTTCATTCCAACTCAACAAGGATCCCTTTTGCAAGTGCATTTAGTTAATTAGAGTCAGATGCTACTTATTTTAAAGACACCTGATTGGTTAAAATGTCGGCACTGGATCGGTTGGAATAAAAACCAGGACCCACTGCGGCCCTATGTGGAACCGGTTTGAAACCACTGCCTTAAGGGATCTCCCTTTAAAAATACAATCAGATTTGATTACACCCATTCACAAACAACAGGTGTCCTATCCCATTTGACCAAAACATATCAAAGCCACAATTGATCAATCTCCGTATTAAGAACCCTTGTTTCTCATGTACATTTTCCCATCTGTCATTTTCATCCCATTGGATAAATAAAAAGCTCAAACACAAACACAGGGGACACTGCCTCCAGCATTTGTCCTATCAGCAGCGTTATTTCTTAATTTAGATCTCGAGTCAGATAAGTGCTCAAAACACACATACAAACCTAGTGACGGATAAATAGACTTCCCGCCCTGTCCCTCCCCAGCACCCCCACCCCCACGGCCACATGGCACGGATGCACATCAATTGACTCGGCACCCCCGCCCCCCTTTCCTCGTCTCTCTTAAACACACACAAGCATGAAGTCCGTCCTCTGGGGACGAAATCACTTACGCGCACACACAAATATAAGGTGGCTCGTTGGCGGAGTGGACAGGCCTTTGCGAGATAACGGCCAAACGCAGCCTGACAGCCTCGGCTGGGCCATTATTAAATTGCAGTGAAGACTATATTACTTCAGAGTGAGATAAAAGACTACATACAAGACGGATGGGTGGGGGACATCAAACAAGACTATGTCCGGATTGTGCCAGGAGTAATCCGGTTGAAGGTGCTACTGATTTCCCCTCAGGCCAGGTGCCATTTCTCCTTGAATAATCCTTAAAAGAAATCCTACACTGGCTTTTTGTATGTTTTTTCCCAGTAAGCAACACTTGTCTATGTTCAACACAGCCCCAAAAAAACATCAACTGCCCTTAACTACCCTGTCCAGCATAGAAAGAAATCATCAATTGCCTCCTACCTACTGATTTGGCGGTGCTAGCATATTGTGGGGGCTGCTTTGTTCCTTCAGAACCTGGACAACTTGATTAAGAGGACTACATGTTTTTCTAGCATAAAAAAAAATCATCAACTGTCCCCAACTACCCCGTCCAGCATAAAAAAATAATCAACTGTCCCTAACTACCCCGTCCAGCATGAATAAATAAATCATCAACTTCCCCCTACCTACCCAGTCCAGCATGTACAAATCCCTATGCCTTAGAGCAGTGGTCTCAAACTGGTTCCACATAGGGCCGCAGTGGGTCCTGGTTTTTATTCCAACCGATCCAGTGCCGACATTTTAACCAATCAGGTGTCTTTAAAATAAGTAGCACCTGACTCTAATTAACTGATTGCACTTGCAAAAGGTATCCTTGTTGAGTTGGAATGAAAACCTGCACCCACTGCGGCTCTTTGAGGACCCGTTTGAGACCACTGCTTTAAGGGAATTCATTTTATAGGAGTTTGATAGTCTGTCGGAGTAGGTAGGGACAGTTGATGATTTTTTAAGCTGGACGGGGTACTATGAAGACCTGAATAATAGTAGGCACTGGAATAATAGTAGGGAGTGGAAAATTCCAAATGAATTAATAATAGTAGGCACGGGAATAATAGTACTACTACTACTACTAATATTCATTATTTTTTGAATTTTCCACTGCCTACTATTATTCCGATGCCTACTATTATCATTTTTTTTTTTGGAATTTTCAGCTCCCTACTATTATTCCAGTGCCTACTATTATTCGGGTCTTCATAGTAGTTAGGGACAGTTGATGTTTTTTTATGCTGGACAAATATATAGTCCTCTTAATCAAGTTGTCCAGGTCCTGAAGGAGCAAAGCAGCCCCACAATATGCTAGCACCACCAAATGAGTCCTACTCTACCAAAACCTGACTCCACCAGGTAACTAACCAACATCTCAGATAAAAAAAACAGTCCTAATTCCTCAACTCTGACCTTTTACAGGTCAAAATACTTGACAACAGACAAACACTAGCACGCCAACGCTAAAAAACGAGCAAGAGCCTGTCAACACGTCTGCATAAGCCAAATTGGATGCACGAAAAAGATTGACTGACGCCCCACGGGACAAAAATAAGTCCTCTGAGACGTCGTTGCGTAGAGTGATGAGTAAGGATGTGCAGTCACACATGATGGATAAATCATAAATATAGTAAATGTATGAGTATCCACAGAGCTTGACATCTCTGCATAATGTTCAAGGCTATTTTCTGCAACGCCGTAAATGCATCTACATAAGCGAGAGGATTTCATTTACTTCGCTAGTCAGGGCGTCATGTCCAACAGCTCATTCGGCGCATGCTAATATATGACTACACCCCCCACCCCGTACACGGCACCCCGTCATAATTACCCATAACACTAAAATGAGACGCATGACAGTAAATAGCAGTCAAGCCTTACAAAGACTATTTGGCACGGGAGTGATTTTTGTTGCTAGCAAACACTTCAGATGCTAATAAATCAGACAGATTTCTTTTTATATATATATATTAAGCTATTCCATTTTTATTACCGTGCCCGAGCGAGGGTGCCGTATGCAAATGTGTATGTCTGCATAGCTGTAGGTTTGTTTTTCAATCAGGAAAGAGGATTTGATTTAAGAGTAGAAAGTGAACAAAACACTTTTCTCCTTTGGATAAGTACCGTATTTTCACGACTATAAGGCGCACTTTAAAGTCTTAAATTTTCTCTAAAATAGATAGGGCGCCTTATAATCCAGCGCGCCTTATATATGGAAAAAAATAAAATGTGCTATTCATTGAGGGTGCGCCTTTTAATGTGATGCGCCTTATAATGTGGTGCACCTTATATATGGAAAATACGGTATTTAGCTTCTACAGTCAAGTTTGAAATAAAATAAGGCTGGAAAACAACAAAATCCGTACTGACACTTATAAATGCAAAAAAATATATTGAATAAACAATAGTACTTCAACCAATAGTGGCCTCCACGCAGAATAAAAACAAAAAATCCTAAAAAAAAAATAAAACGTACTGTATTTTCACGACTATAAGGCGCACTTAAGTCTTATATTTTTCTCCAAAATAGACATGGTGCCTTATAATCCAGTGCGCCTTATATATGGGAAAAATGTCTTTCATTGAGGGTTTGCCTTATAATGCAGTGCGCCTTATAGTTGTGAAAATATCGTACACAAATAAAGTAGGAAATCAACGTCTGGTGCATAGCATACAGTAGAATGCTCGGCCAATTTATATGGCGGCGCTACTTAGTATGCGGAACACGAAGCGGCCATATGGGCGAAGTGTCATTCGCCGTGCCCGGGGTTCGAACGCCGAGAAATGTGACGGAAACACCCCGCTGCAGAGGGCTCCGATGGGGTCAACGTGATTTAATTGCACTGAGGGAACATGTGCGCTATCCAGAACCGGCGGCACATAGCATGGAGGGGGCGGGGCTGAGCCGCCATCTGCTACTTTGTACCTCCTGAACCACGGGTAGCATCTCGCTTTAGCTAACTTTAGTCCAGATTTTTAATCATTTTTGTCAACAAAACTTTTAGGGTGTGGCTTGTTTTTTGTACCACTGCAGTAGCCATTTTTTTAGTGTGATATAGCAGCCTTTAGTCCAATTTTGATGGTTTTGGTCATGTTTGTTGAAGTAAAAAAAACGCATAAAATTGGAGTGTAGTTTTCTTCTGGTTTATGTTTTTTTTAGAGAACTTTTGGAAATGCATAACTTGGATAGTTTTGGACCAATGAGAAGCGAGTTTGTGATTATTTTAGGGGGGCTTGAGAACTTACTTTTCTAGGCTAAACATCGCATAACCCGTGTTTAAACTCATGAAATTGTATTGTCGTATTTTCAGAAGTCTTTTGTCTTCATTTGATGGCTTGTGGGTTGTTTGTTTTGTTTCATCCAATCAGAATTCAGCTTTTTACGTATTGGTATTTCAATGTATTCTACCTTGTCAGACTCTAAATTGCAGGTTGATGCCAAATAAACATGATTGAAATCACTAGGGTTTTCTACCAATCATATTGTCAGGTTGAATCATGTTGACGCTACCTAAGCTACATTTAGCCTACCTGATTGGGATTCTCTACAAGCTAGCAATGGCGGATGACTAAACACATGCGAGGACAACCCGGTGGTGCATAAGTAGAAATTCATTGTCCGCAGAAATTGGACATTTTTTTCCTGTTGAAAACTGCGGAGTGATGCATTCAAGGGCTCACTTAAATTCCGTCATTGTCCGTTTCGGGTCGTTTGGTGATGCTTAACGGCAATGTGATGAGAAGAATTGAACGTTAATGACAACCAAGTTTTTCCTTGCGCAAACTCATCTCCGATCCGAGAGCTACGAAGGCTGACCGATAGACATTTTGTACGTTATTTGTAGTGAGATCCAGAAATGAACCCCCCCCCTCAACCATGTAGCTCCCGCCCCTTCTATTTCCCCTCATATTTCCCCGACGGTCCATAAAAAAAACACCATTTGAGCGGGCACATTGATTTTGGGCGATAAAACAGGGCTCCTCTGCTCGCAGTTTTCTTAACTACCCAATTTGAGGACCCCTGATTTGACCAGCCTGCACAGGAACTATAAATAGTGTTGTCCTTCTGAAAGCAGTGGGTATCTTCCTTAAAAAATACAAGGGGCAAAACTGTGGGTCTCCTTACCCGAACTCTGGCTAAAAAAAACCCGAAATTCCCCCCAAAATACAGTTTTTTTGAAAGTTTGCTAACAATATTTTATCTAACAAAATATTAGTACAGTGGTACCTCTACGTACGAGCATCTCTTTTGTGTATAACAGATATCTACGAGCACTGATTGTACCTTTTCATTTTTTCAGTGTTTTTTTCCACCCCCTTAGCTTGTTAGCTCCCGTTAGCGGAACAATCGCTAATTCAAGACTACTTCTCGTTGGACATTGGTCGTCCTATTGTGAGGAATTCAGGTTTGTGTAAAGTTACTTTAAACATATGTTTGAGTGTGTCTGTAAATATTAATCCAAGTTCATTTAAATAGTTTTTTTCTGTTACGAACGCGTTGGAATAATGGAATCATTTTTCTCAATCTGATATCGTGTTTTTTGGTGTTTTTTCAGAGGGTTGTAATGAGTTAATTTGTTTTTACTTCATTTCAGTGGGAAAATGTTCATTTGAGTTTCTAGAATATCAACATACGAGCTCAGTTCCCAAACAAATCGAGCTCTTATGTTGAGCCACTACTGTATACAGACTTTTTAGTTAATTATTTTCCCTAATATGACTTTAAATCTCAGAACAAGACACCCCTGATCGCAAAAAAGTTTGACTTTAACACCATATTACACTTTCGATCCTGTTCTTTCATTGACTTTGCATTAAAAAACTTAACTTTTCAATTATTTAGTCTCTATCTTTGACCTTGCTTAAAAGTGCGAATAATTTCCAATCTTCAGGCAAAAAAAGAGGCGGTCCTCCACTTAAGCCGTTGTCCTTTTCTGGCCATTAACGAAGGCCCCCCGTTACTTTATCATGATCTATGAATCTCTGATTTTGATGCAATAGAAAAGCAATCACTTGGAGCGAATCTCAAGGCGACGCATTCGTCATCATGTCTTTGACACCGGCCGAGAATTGGCTCATTCTTTTCTATTAAAAGCGCTCATTTGTAAATATACACCTGGCGACACACAAAAAAGAGACGTACTTGCCATTTATTTTGATGTATGGAGGAATAAAGCAACAGCGCTCAGGTGAATGAGTGCCTCGCTACCAAGCTTGAACACCCGTACCCGCACCTGCTTCGGGAAATTGAACGAGGGTAGGGCAGATGATGGAGCACTTTTGCTTAAACGCGCTGTTTGCAAATGCAACGTGGATGTATTTTTTCCCGGTTTTGTGCATCCGTTTCGCCACATCAGATGACGATAACCTAGGGCAGTGGTCTCAAACCGGTCCTCAAAGGGCTGCAGGGGGTGCAGGTTTTCATTCCAACTCAACAAGGATACATTTTGCAAGTGCAATAAGTTAATTAGTCAGGTGCTACTTATTTTAAAGACACCTGATTGGTTAAAATGTTGGCACTGGATCGGTTGGAACAAAAACCAGGACTCACTACGGCCCTATGTGGAACTGGTTTGAAACCACTGACCTAGGGTAAGGGTGTTAGACTCGATTTCATGTGGGCCAGACCATTTTAGATATAATATTTAGATTTATAAATTGATTAAAAGAACTGGGTTAAAAGCCCCGAATATTCAGTTTTTTTTATAGATTTAAAACAATGTTTATTTTATATTTTTTTCAAATATATTTTTAGATTTTATTTATGATTTTTGAACTAAAAACACAGAAAAATAGTCTAAAAAAAATCAATTATTGATTCAAAAAAGGGAAAATCAGGAAATTTAAAATACATTTATACTCATTTTAGATATCAAATTTAGATTTTTTTTTAAATAAATGGATTAAAAGAACTGGATTAAAAGCCCTGAATGTTCAGTTTTTTATAGATCTAAAACAATGCTTATTTTAGCCTTTTTATGTTTTTTGAACTAAAAACAGAAAATGGATTAAAAAAAATTCTATTATTGATTTAAAAGGGGGAAATCAGGAAATGTAATATACATCTATACTCTTAATTTTAATTTGCTCCTAAAAAAGAAAGTCAGCACTCATGATTTACTTTCCCGGGCCACACAAAATGATATGGTGGGCCACATTTGGCCCCCGGGCCGCCACTTTGACACATGTGACCGAGGGCCGAGGGAATGCTAATCGGCTGAGACTAAGAAGACTGTAACTTTTGTCTAGTGAGCCTTTGTTATGGTCCCTGGTTGTACTACATTTTTTGCTACGATTGTGTTACAAAAGTACACGAGTGGACATTTTTAATGTTGTTTTTTCTCCTATTAAGAATCTCTGCACTTTTTTTAAGCGTAATCGCATTTGGACGATGAATATGCATTTTTATAAACGGCCGTCTGAGTAGCACAGCTGCATCCAAGTGCTTCGTAAGTAACGGGGACTTCAAGAACAATCGCATGAGGACTTTATTTTAATGGAGGTCTGTTGGGTTAACATAGAATTGCACTCATATATACCGTATTTTCACGACTATAAGGCGCACCGCATTATAAGGTGCACCCTCAATGAATGACATGTTTTCCATATATATGGCGCACTGTATTATAAGGCGCACTGTCTATTTTGGAGAAAATGTAAGACTTTTAAGTGCGCCTTATAGTGGTGAAAATACAGTAATTGCTATTTACTTCCAGGTATGAAGCACTCACTACACCAGTGGTCTCCAATGGGTCCTCAAAGGGCCGCAGTGGGTGCAGGTTTTCATTCCAACTCAACAAGGATACCTTTTGCAAGTGCAATCAGTTAATTAGATTCTGGTGCCACTTATTTTAAAGACACCTGATTGGTTAAAATGTCAGCACTGGATCGGTTGGAACAAAAACCAGGACCCACTGCGGCCCTATGTGGAACCGGTTTGAGACCACTGCACTACACAGTCACCTCTAGAGCCAGCCATTGTTGTAGTTTTGGATTTTTTTTGTATAAAATATTGCAGTGGGGGAGGAGCTATATGATGGAAGATGTTGTAAACTAAAATGGCATCTGCATATTTAACAGTATTGTTTCAGTTCAGGCGTTTGTGTTTTTTTAATATCCGACAGTGGTGGTTTTTGGTTTTCAGTTTTTTCCAGATATAAGGCGCACTGGATTATAAGGTGTCTATTTTGGAGAAAATTTAAGACTTTTAAGTGCGCCTTATAGTCGGGAAAAGACGGTAAGCTTTATTCGGCCCGCAGACCAAAGGGAGTTTGACACCCCTGGTTTAGAGGCTCTCTGAAAATAGTTTATGTTGTGTCTCTCCCACGCGCCGCGAGAGCGGCAGACGCCTCCCACAAGATGGAGAGCAGTCTGGTATCTGGGCGAGTCGGCGTCATTTAAAATATGGCGAAGCCTTCTGCTTTGCTCGGGAGAGACGCTCTTTTCTCCCGCTTGCGTGAACTCGACGCTTGGCCGTGATGCATCGACTCTGACACTTTGACAGATGAACAGATTCGGAGTCTCGGAACGACCGGCCTGTTCGATATATAGGCCAGGGTGACGAGAACGTGTTTGTGGTGGTGGCGTGTCTGAGGCTTTGATCCCGTCAATTCATTACTGCTCATTTCGTTGGCCTTTTCAAGCCAATTAATCCGGCGAGGAATCTGGAGGACTGAATACATTTAAATGCATTCGCATCAGGGATCATTAGATTTCTTTTGCAGAGTCTTCGGAGATGAGTTAAAAAGTCCTCCTGAGAAATTTTGGCCATTGACGAGTCCTTTCTGTGGTGGAAAATGTCTTTCAAACCAGGAAAAAATCATACCAGATAGATTAGGAATGGGAAACCTGGGCACAAAAACAAATGGATTCAGTTTCCCAAAACCTCTAAGTCACACGTGTCAAAGTGGTGGCCCAGGGGCCAAATCTGGCCCGCCGCATTATATTGTGTGGTCCGGGAAAGTAAATCATGAGCGCCAACTTTCTGTTTTAGGATCAAATTATAATGAAGAGTATAAATGTATATTAAATTTCTTGATTTTCCCCTTTTTAAATCAATAATTGTCATTTTTTAATCCATTTTTTGCTGTGTTGTTAGTTCAAAAATTATTTTGTAAAATTCTAAAAAAATATATTTAAAAAATCTAAAATAAACTTTGTTTTAGATCTTTAAAAAATAAGAATATTCAGGACTTTTAATCCAGTTCCTTTACTCCATTTATTTAAAAAAAAATCTAAATATGATGTGTATTAAATTTCCCAATTTTCCCCCTTTTTTAAATCAATAATTGTACTTTTTTTAATCATTTTTTTCTGTTTTTAGTTCAAAAATCATTTTGTAAAATCTAAAAATATATTTTAAAAAAAATCTAAAATAAACATTGTTTTAGTTCTATAAAAAACTAAGTATTCAGGGATTTTAATCCAGTTCTTTTAATCCATTTATAAAAAAAATCTAAATGTTATATCTAAAATGGTCCGGCCCACATGAAATCATTATTGCAACCCGCAAACCAACCCGAATCTGACACCCTTTGCCTAAAGCAAATATTTACTATGACTAATTAGCCATATTCAGGATAGCTCGAGGGTAATACTCCTTTAAACACAGTAGTAAGTAACAATTCCACCTTTTCTTCACTGAGTATAGCCCCATTCTTTTTGTGATGATGGTCACACATGGTTGACGCCACCCCAGGGCTAGCCCGTATCTACCCAAGCCTCCATTTTGGTGCTACGCCACGGATGGTTGGGTAATGTAACCAAATATATTCGCCCCCGCAAAGTGCGTGCCGACACCGGGCCGCGTTTGCTGCCAAGGTAATTTACGACTCTAACAAGTATGACAATGCAAGCGCCACTGTCAAGCCTTGTAAAGGTTAAACGGCCGTTATTTAATGAACCATCGGGCCATGATTCGGGTCTGTATAGGTCGTTTATTGCGTGGGATCGTAGCAGGGGGCTTCCTTCAGGGTTGATACGCCGTCGGGGAATAGATAGACAAAATCTCGCTCGAGGTTGGAGAAGCGGCGTAAGCCAAGGATGGAGGTTTTGTGAACAAATCATTCTGTTTTCTGGCTGTTGATCTTATTTATTATTCTTATTTTTCCATTTATTGGCCAGGGAAAGGTCAGTAATTTTCCCCACTCTCCGCTGTAGTGTACTAGAGTATTTTCTCGCATATAAGCCGCCTCCGTGTATAAGCCACACCCTTAAAATTGCCTTGAATTTTGCAATTTTTCGAGTATAAGCCGCCCCCGATTTGCAATTTTCACCTTCATATTCTTGGTTTTAATAGTGAGGATTTGAATTTGAAAGGAAAAATCTTGAGAAAAATCATCGCAAGTGGTATTTGTGAGATACTATGTGTCAAAGTGGCGGCCCAGGGGCCAAATCTGGCCCGCCACATCATTTTGTGTGGCCCACCATACAGCTTGACTTGAGTCTCAGAACAACCAGCCTATTCAATACAAGCCTCACCCTTGATTCAGCCATAATTGTTCTAGTTAAAAAACAGCATATATGCAAGAAAACACAGTATCCTCCCATTTCCACGGCTGGAGCTTCCTACATTCCCCATCCATTTCCAAGCCAGTGATGATTCCCAGTATGAGAGCCATGTCCCAAACTCCCAGGCCTGTGAAATGATGATGGAGTAGCATAAACCTCACAACCATCAGTCTTTCGCTCCCCAACCTTCTTCACCTGCTCTCCCCAGCAACACTCAACCGCGGTCACTCCAACGGTGACGGATATCACCATTAAAAACCCACGAAGACTTCCCCGCCCACAACTGACCTGTTCCAGAGGATTGGAAGCCTCGCATCCCATTGTTATGCGGCGCAAGTCTAACGGATTCTTATCACGTCGCTTGGGAATCGCTATCTTGTCGAGACGATCGCTATCTCGGACGCTCATCGAGCATCTCATCTCTTTAAGCAGAAGAATTTTGAGGCTTGCCGGAACGATTAGACATTGAAAAGTCGGATCCTTATCCGTTGGTCTTTTCTCTCTTTGCCAAGGCTTTTTTTTCAAAGACATTTAACTACACACTGTACAAAATAAATCAAACAAATGGATTAGCTACGTTAAATAGGTGTCAGGAACCTTACTGTGTCTTATGAAGACAGATTTGTCTCTTATAGAGGCAATCAGGTATGGAATTTATCATAACACAAATTAGGGAGGGTAAAAAAAAAAGTTTTGGTGCCGAAACCCGGGATTTAATTTCCATAAAAATGAATGGTCGCCTATTTCTTTGCTATACAAGCCCTTGACTATGTTTTAAATATATACATATATATATGTAATGCGGGAATTGCTAAGATTAATGTGCTACTGGATTTGGAGATAATATAAAACGGGGTAATGAATGTCATTAATGCGCAATGCCCTTGCGAGAAAGGGAGGGCGCGCTGGCAAATTGCTTTGGAAGTGAACAAAAAAAGCAATTTTGTCCCGTTAAAAAAAAGAAGAAAAAAAAGCTGCGATATGCGGAAAAATCTGGATTTTTTTGCTATTCGCCAAAACCCAAAAGGACGTCAAGAACTATAAAATGTTAAGGTTTAACTAAGTCGACGCCAAACCTGTCTGCTGTCTTTTCACATTTGAATCAAATGGCGTCTTGTAAAAAATTAACAAATCCAAAAGCTTCAATGCCATGTCAGCTTATAAATGGAACATGAACTTCCGCTACTCCTGTTTGGTTCTAAAATTCTTAAGACACAGATCCAATCTCTTCCTTGTACTCCACTCTGATTGGCTGTTCCTTGAGTGAATGGAGTTGCTTTGCTTTTATTGGATGACGTTCTCCATGTTGGCGGTGGGGGTTTTAAGGGCGAGGCAGCTGGCGTGTGAAAATGTCAGGCCTATAAAACGTCATCGTGGGAAAGGTTGGGAAGCCCGGGTTGGGAAATCGGGGGTTGGGGGGGTAAAACTGCACACGCTAAAAGACCATTAAAAACTGTGATCATTTATTTTCACTCCTCGCTCTAATCCATCTCTCCAGGGAGAATGGTTGTGTCCTTATCCACCCCAAGGCTAGCAATCTATTCTCCCGTCCGTCTTCATGCATCAGAATGAAGCGTCTAAACCCTTCGGAACTTCATTTACTGGCTTTTCTTCGGGTTTTCCCGGTTCGGTTGAAACCTTTTCCGATATTCTGTGTCATTTTTCACACCGTCCGATGGATTGGTCGCCGTTTTTTGCATCTCATGTGCTAACCTTGTGTTTTAGGAAGGATATAGATGAGGTGGTGCGGGGTGTTCATCACTCTGTGGCGAGTAAAAGTTCCGACTCAAATCAAGGTCCAATTCTACATCAGGTGGAGTACTTCAAGGTTGTGTTGTCACTTTTGTCGAGGCGGGAGAAAGCGTGTGGCTTTTTCTTACGACTATTGAACACACATCTAGGTTTGCGGGAGTGCTGGAGCTTATCCGGAGTACCCGGAGAAACCCTATGCAGGCCTAGGAGAACAAGTAAACTCCACACAAGTGGACCGACCTGGATTTGAACCCAGGTCTTTCACTGTGAGGGAGGGGCTAACCCAGGTGTGTCAGACTTGGGGCCGCGTTAACGTCAATTGATTTCATGTGGGCCGGACCAAAGTGACTAAATTGCTTAGAAGTAAGTCTTGATGAGGTGCAAAACTCCAGTTGAGGTTATGGTGCCGAAACATGGGAATAAACTGCTATTGAGTCTGTTTGTCTTGGCTGTTATGGTCCTGTAGCGCCAGCTAGAGGGCAAAACAAAATGTGTATTGTCCTTTACTATCCTCTTTGCCCTTCCTAGGCACTGAAATTCTTAGAGAGTGGACTGGGGAAGTAGTGGGACAGTTAAAAGATATTTTTAAAAGTCCGCATTGCCCACCAGGAGGAGTTAAACGGACCAAAGTCTTGGCCGTTGTGTTTTCCATTTCCATTCGCAGTCCAGCTCGGTTTCTATGATGTTAAATACGTACAATTGGAGAAGTAATTCGATTAATAAGGCTTAAAAATGAGCACGGCGAAAAGAACCGAAAGCCCAAATCCCCCCTCATCCTCTGAGAATCTAGACTGGAACACATTTCCACTTTCTGTTCAAAGTTTAAATAGGAGAAGAAGTGTTTGCACTCATTTCAAACTCCAATCCCTCTTGCACATCTTGGCTCACTAGACTTAAAAAAGATATTTAACACACATAGCAAGAAAGCACGAAAAAAAACCCAGGGAGAAGATACCGTATTTTCACGACTATAAACCAAAAACGAAAAACCACCACTGTCGGATATTAAAAAAAACACAAACGCCTGAACTGAAATAATACTGTTCAATAGCAATTACCGTATTTTCACGACTATAAGGCGCACTTAAGTCTTATATTTTATCCAAAATAGACAGTGCGCCTTATAATACAGTGCACCTTATAATACAGTTTACCTTATATATGGAAAAAATGTCATTCATTGAGGGTGCGCCTTATAGTCATGAAAATGCGGTAATTGTTATTGACTTCCAGGTATGAAGCACTCACTCACTACTTTACAGTCACCTCTAGAGCCAGCCATTGTTGATGTTTTGGATTTATTTTGTATAAAATCTTGCAGTGGGGCAGGAGCTTTATGATGGAAGATTTTGTAAACTAAGATGGCATCTGCATATTTAACAGTATTATTTCAGTTCAGGCGTTTGTGTTTTTTTAATATCCGACAGTGGTGGTTTTTCGTTTTTGGTTTTCTGTTTTTTTTCCATATATAAGGCACACTGTCTATTTTGGAGAAAATGTAAGACTTTTAAGTGCGCCTTATAGTCGTGAAGGTGCACTTAAAAGTCTTCCATTTTCTCCAAAATAGACAGTGCACCTTATAATCCAGTGCGCCTTATATATGGAAAATGCCATTCATTGAGGGTGCGCCTCATAATGCGGTGCGCCTTATAGTCGTGAAAATACGGTACTCTCTGATTGGAGTCTTTTCTACCTTACAGTGTGCCGGTTTAATGTGAAATGGACTTTGATTTGACTAGTGGCGTTATAAAAGATCTCTTTCATACCTGAAAGTTCCCCAATAAAAAACAAATGGACCCGAAGAGAAGTACTAGAAGAAGTACTACAAGACTAAAAAGTCTATTCAAGCAGAAAGTGAAGCCAATTTTCGCCATGCATTGAGTTCAATTTCAGTTCCGGATCACTTGTGTAGTCTGCAATTATTTCGCACCCGAACATCGATTACTCCGACAGCTCGACTCGGGTTTGTTTACTTCCCTCTTAGCACGAATCTTTTCCCTTTCGCCGTCACGTTAGCGTGCGGCTAATTTATCTGGGAGTACGCGTTTAAGCGCGGCAAGTCGGTAAAGTCATTACTTGGCAAGTGTGCTTCCGTCAAAAGTTAACAGCAGGTGTCAAAAGTTGGGGAATAGAACTCGCGTCAGGTTGCTAGCGTCAACACGGCGGTGATTAAAAAAAATGAGTAAAAAAAGAACTAATAGAGGTGAAATTATATCACTAAAAGAAGGAGTGTAATAAACCCTTTCACCTCCATTAAACCTGAAAATTGGTTGTGAAGTACTTTAACTCTCCAAACAAGATTTTTTTTGTTATTATTTTATATTTTTTCATGTTTTTTTTTAATCCCAGCTGCTTATGCTATGTTCATTAGCTTTTATTTGGAAGAATAAACATGACATTACACGCATTCTATTTCGTTGAAAGGAGAATGAATGTTTTTATTTGAGAATGGTGAGAAATGGCTGGATTTATGCGGGTTAGGATCCACTGGGAAATACATATTTATGTGATGGTACTTCATGATTACAGAGCCTGGAGGTGTATGTTTGTTTTCCTAAAACGACTATAGAGGCACACTGGAGTATAAGTCGCGTTTTTAGGAAGGGTTATTTTTTTTTTTTACTGGATATTCATGTAATGTTTTTGGGTCTAAAAATAACAGGTTTTCATAGTGTAAAATCAAAGACACAGCGTATTTTTAACCAAAAAAAAATGATGACTGAATCAAAGGTAGGACTTATCTGTCCACAAATTAGATTTGACATGCAAGGTGACAAAGACAAAATGCTTTAATGTGGCTGACGCGGTCCTTTATTTCAAAATAGAGAAAATATAAACAGATAAAATGCTAAATAATATTTATTTTGACATCTATGAATGAAATTCCAGAGAGAGAAATAACATATTTTGCATAAAATGTGGAAAAACACTCTCTTGGGCCTGTCAGGGTGCTGTTGTCTTATCTAGGGATGACAAACTAGACCGCTATGGACAAACTTCTTGGTTGTACCGCTCACCTGACTTCCTTTTTGAATGTGGAGGTGAAAATTGGGAATCAGGGGGCGTCTTATATGCGAGAAATTGTTTAATTTGGCGATTTTAAGAGTACGGCTTATACGCGGGGTGGCTTACATGCGAGAAATTGTAAAAATTCAACCATTTTAAGGCAATTTTAAGAGTATGGCTTATACGCAGAGGTGGCTTATATTGGAGAAAATATGGAATTTAGACCACAGCCAATTTTGAAGTGTCATAATGTATTTTAATATTAATAGTATAGGAGTTTGTCTACAAAAATTGTGAAATGGGGCGGCTTATACTCGAGAAATTGTCAAATTCAACCATTTTAAGGCAATTTTAAGGGTGTGGCTTAAAATGTGGTAACTATGTTGAGTTAGAGGTCGGCAATTCTGATTGGATAATCCAATTTCAGAATGGTAGTTTCCCATTTGATCATAGACATTTCTACCCATGTTTGTCTGTGAATATAATTACATTTAAAGACATTTTTAAAGGCAAAACATGTTCACAGAAGAAACCCAAAGGGGTGTCAGGGCAAGAGGTCCAAGCAGAAGTCTTCTCAGGTTAACTGGGCTGGGACGCAAGGACAACAAGGGAGGCCATCTTGGCCCAGAATGACCGGCGGATCGATGCACTAAAAGGCGGAGGCAAAGGTCAGGCAGCTCGGGGAGTCACTGTCACATCCGCCGAGAAAAAACAGGCTAGAGGGGGTGGGCGGAGCCAGGATAGCATACCTTGTATAGCCAGAAACTACAACTATTGTCTTTTAAAGCCATTTATTCAAGAAGTACCATTCCGATAATGCTGTAATTGCCAATTGCAGTGACATTAGCTCCGCCCATAAGTTGTTAATGTAGTATATGGAATTAAATATATTCCAATGACTATAGACAAGACTACACAACCTATTTTTTTTAGCAAAATGGAGGTCTCACTCCAAATATTAGGGTAAATGTCAGGATAGTAATTTTATTTTAACTTAAACGGGATGCTAAAAATGACATTTTGGGGTGTACTTTTAATTTAAATTAAAGTTTGGACCTTTGGAAATTTAAAAAATAGTAATCTTAAGTACACTATTGTAGTTTTTTGACCAATCAATGTACTCTAAAAATGATGACTTTCAAAAACTTGACTTAAACTTGTCTGTATTCTTTTTAGTCCATTTAACAGCATCACTGCTGCTATCTAGTGTTTGCCACTAGAACTACACCCACCCCCCAAAAAATAGCAGCTCCAAACAATCACTAAAAACCACCTGAGCTATAAAAAATAGCAATTACTTATACGTATTTCCCCAAACAAAAACCATGCATTTTGGCAGTTCGCTTTTTCTGATTGCGTTCAGTGTATATCCCTCGCAAAAATGACAAACGGCATGACAAACCGCAGATAAACTTGACGTCCGTCAGATTGAGGCGCTAAAGGACCTCCAGTGCCCACCCCCAACCCCCCCCCCAGCTTGATCCTAAACCCCTGCTGTGCATTCAAATTGCGCCGCTCAATTTGACAAGCCGCCGTTGAGAAATTCTCCCGGATTAGTCGCCGGGATGTTGTTTATTTATGCCCGTTGGTCTTTTCACCACGGCAACGAAAGCGCTGACCCTTTTCACGGGGCGATCATCCATGGCGCCGTAAGACTCGGATAAAACGCGGGTGATTCTTGAAGGCCTCCAAATCTAATCTTGAAGGGCAGCGTTATTAATACACTCGGCTTCTTTTGTGCGGGGGTTGGGCAACTGCGTTTAAATCTTGTCACGTTTAAATGCAAAAAAGCTCACCCGTCAAAATAAAAGCGTAAAGTAGCCGGAGTTTTTGTTGTTGTTGTTGTTTTTGTTGTTGTTCAGCTTGGAATGGCAGTGAATTAGTTAAATTAGGTGAGTTAAAGTTTAGTTTGTGGACTATGTTTATGCCGAATAGATTTTGTGGGCGGGGTTTGCTTTATTTTTGCCCGGATATTAAAAAAATGGGAATTAATAGCTGCTAAACTGAGTCTGTTTTAACTAATGGCAGGTGTAATACTATTTTGTGCCTATAGTGGGCACTTCCTTGCTCACAGGGGACCTCAGTGCATTTAGGGAGGTGGTCTGTAGGTCTTGGGGGGGTCAGATTCGGGTTGGTTCGCGGGCCGCTTTAACGTCAACTTGATTTCATGTGGGACGGACCATTTTAGATATAATATTTAGATTTTTTTTTGTTTAATAAATGGATTAAAAGAACTGGATTAAAAGCCCTGAATATTCAGTTTTTTATCGATCTAAAACAATGTTTATTTAAGCTTTTTTTTGTATATATTTTTAGATTTTACTCATGTGATTGTGTGATTTTAAAATGATTAAAATATTACAATTATTCATGTATAAGGGGAAAAATCAGGATACTTAATATACATCTATACTCTTGATTCTAATTTGATCCAAAAACAAAAAAGTCAGCACCCCTAATTCACTTTCCCGGGCTACACAAAATGATCCGACGGGCCAGATTTAGCCCTAGGGCCGCCTTTTTCCCACATAACATAGAATATTCAGTTCAAGAAAGTACCCCAAAAAGACTTCAGAATCCAACTCATCAAAACTACTAAAAGCGGCAAACCCCCAAACCTCCAACGACTATATAAAGTTAGGCTCCTCCCCCTCTCGGGACCTTCAATGTGATAACAGCCATTGTTGGTATCCATTGACAGTGCTAATTAAAGTTCTTTGTCACATTTCTAGCTCGGTTTCCATTATTGACTTCATTGACTGTTGGACAAAAATGCTTAGTTTACATCAACGGTTATAACTCTTGACTGGTTAGCTCCCCAAAATAGCGAAAAATGACTCTAACACATGCTAGTTTTGCGCAAAAAAACATAGCCTAGCTCCCCTGTCATCCCCTAAAGCAAACCCCCATATTTATCCACCCGAAAAACTCCGTACATATGCTTGTCTTTGCTTCATTTCACTTTTGAAGAGGTCAATCCCTCCACAGAATATCTTTTCTACATTCATCTTACACGACGCCCTCCCGCTAACCTTCCACGACAACCCCTTCTGCTTTTAGAAAACTGATTATAAATGGTCAATTTGAAAATAGACCCAAAAGTCCCTCCAGGCTACTTTTCCTTGTCAAATTGAAAAGGGACAAGGACGAGTCGGCCTCGCCGTCTCACCGCTTCGCCGCCTCGCTATGCCGCCGCCCTCTTGTGTTTCGTTTGGGAGAAAAATCCCTCCCACCTTGGCGTTTGGGAGGATCTTCAGCATCTCGCCTTCAGCATTTATGTCGCAAGTCTTCGTAGCGAGTCCATGGATCACTGCGGCGAGCTGGTGGCGGCGCCGGTATCAGGAAAAGCCACGGGCTGTCAGGGAATCTACACGCCTTCCATATTTCATAACAGACAGCCCCCTTTTCCCCGTCTCGCGGCCTCACTCACAGCGGCCTTTGAGGATAATATCTTCAAATCTCTCCACAGTGAGAGGCTATTTTTAAATAGATATTTATTTCAACCCTCAATTTGTCTTTCCTTGTCCTCTCTGAGGGACTACTTTACTTCTGGTGACCATTTCGGAGAAAAATACGTGTCGGCATGGAATGGCTGACCTTCATTCTTGTTAGAAAACCACCCTGCAACTTACGATATAGTAGCAAAGCACCACTGGACTATTGTGGAAGAATTGGATAATAACGATAAGACAGAGAAAACTAAAGACCAAACTGGAGAGCAAAGGGCCACTGTACCCGCGCCATGACTGGACGTTCGGTCTAAGGACGTTTGGTTGCCGGATGTTTGGTCGCCGGTCAAATGGTGACAGAGAGTTTACTGTTGAAATCAGCTCTCAGAATTATATTTATGAGAATTAAATATGTAAGAGAGAGTTTAATTTCTAAGTACTTGTTAAGATCTAAGTACTGGTTAATATCTAAGTACTGGTTAATATCTAAGTACTGTTTAATATGTATGTACTGGTTAATATCTGAGTACTATTTAATGTCTAAGTACTGGGTAATATTTAAGTACTGTTTAATATGTATGTACTGGTTAATGTCTGAGTACTGTTTAATATCTAAGTACTGTTTAATATCTAAGTCCACCTCTCAAAATTATATTCATGAGAGTTTAATATCTAAATAGCTACTGTTTTCGACAGTACTTCGATATTAAACAATACTCAGATATTAAACAATGCTTAGATATTAAACATTACTTAGATATTAAACAATACTTAGATTTTAAACTCTCTCTCTTAGATATTAAGCAGTACTTCGATATTAAACTCTCTCTTGAATATAATTTTGAAAGCTGGTTGCAACAGTAAACTCTCTGTCACCATTTGACCAACGACCAAAAGACTGGATAGAAAATATCCACTTCAACACTAAAAAAAATGCACAATCCTGACCAGAATCTTCAAGAAAAACCCCCACCTCCAACATTGTAGTATATGCATAGTGGAATGTCTTCTCGCTAGGCTAAACTAGTAAACTAAAGCACCTGATCCCTGCAAGTCAAGGTACAACTCTACTTGCAATTCATCTTTTTGTGCTTATTTCCCCCCCCAAAAAAACCTGTCAAAGCCGGGCGGGCGTCCCCGCTAATAAGATTACCCGTGCATTCTCCCGCGGACACGTAACGCCGCTCCTCGCCGAATACATTAGCGGCGAAGTGAGCGACGCAATCCTCCGATAGCAGCCAAGCGAATTGAAATAGTCGCCAACCCCGTGTCAAACTGGAACCGCCAAGCAGCGACAGATAAAACAAACGAGGCCCGCCAAGGCAGGTCTGATAAGCTACCTCGCCATTCTAACATCTGACCCCCAAATTTATGCACGCCGTGAACTTTCTCCTCACCTGAGTTATGTTCCGTGTTGGTTGCGAGATGGAAATTTATGTCAGGTGACTAACCCCCCTACCCCCAGGGCGCCATGTTGCCAGATGACCTCAACTGGACCCAGATAAAATACGGGAGCAGGTTTTTGAATGCCATTGGTTTGGCAGCCATGATATTGCCTTCATGTTTACAAGAGCCTACAAGCAAATGTCCCCCCCTCCCTATTCCCCTTTGGCCCGGATTGCACAGCTAGCACATTTGCAGGTCGTTATCTTATTTCGCCCTTCTAACCGCGCTTAATAACACTGTGTCCTATCTTTCTCTATTTCTGGGCTAAGCCGTCCAATGCCCCGCAAAGAAAATGCTTGGCTAAGCAATGGGTGGATTCCAACGTCAGGTAAACCTACCTCCCTCTCTTCCACCCCCCTGCTTTCTTCCCCTTCTCCCTTTTCACCCAGAATTCTTCTCCTCGGCTTCTTATTATTACCAAACAAGCACTTTTTGATGAAAAGTAATAGGCACGTCCTCCCCATGCGATTTTTACCTAGTCCTAGTCATTTTTTTGGCCTACAAAACACTACAATGTAATGAACATGTTTAGCATAGGTTACATACATTATAATCAATTCCCCCTGTAATTTTTCGTATATAGTTTTAACGAGCAGAATTCTGAAGGCTTTTCTGGGTACTTCTTTGAACTGAATATTCTATGTCACGTGTTAAAGTGAAGGCCCGGGGGCCAAATCTGGCCTGCCGCATCATTTTGTGTGGCCCCTGGGAAAGTCGATCTATAAAAATCTGGATATTAAGAGCTTTTAATCCAGATCATTTAATCCATTTATTAAAAAAAATCGAAATATAATATCTAAAAAAAATGAAGAGTATAGATGTATATTAAATTTCCTGATTTTCCACCTTTTAAATCAATAATTGTCATTTTTTAAATCATTTTTTCTGTTTTTAGTTCAAAAATCATTTTAGAAAATCTTAAAATATATATAAAAATGCTAAAATAAACATTGTTTTAGTTCTATAAAAAACTGAATATTCATGGCTTTTAATCCAGTTCTTTTAATCCATTTATTAAAAAAAATAAATATAATATTATATCTAAAATGGTCTGACCCACATGAAATCAAGTTGACATTACAGCAGCCCGCGAACCAAGTTTGACACCCTTGTTCTATGTCATGTGAGCAAATGCTAAGGGTTGAAAATTCAATAACTCAATACATTTAGGCCAAAGGCAGAAACAAGAAGTATTATACTCGAACCTACAACGAAAAAGTAGACATCCTTAAATCAAATCCAACTTCCCAACCACAGAAATATTCCACCTTCATCCCACTTTGGTTTTTTGAATCTTTGACATTCCTCAGGTCAAGCACCAACCTGGTTTCCTTAACGGCGCCCATTGCTAGTGGCGCCACCCGGTGCTAGGGGCGCCGTTCAATGCGGGCAGCGCCGCTTGAGCGACTACTCAGCGGCCCGTAACTCGGTGGCATTTGAGCAGAGGACATTCGGGCGTAGATTGCCTCGGGTGTCCGAATATCTCGGACTGGAGGTCATTTGTCCTACGCATTGATTCCAACTCGAATGCCCCGCCCATCTCCCTTTATACACCGGCTTTCATTCTTTTCGAATCATTGATCCGAGACCTCTCCACAATGTGGCGCTCCGGAGGGGGTAGTGGGATTAGGATCTCGGGTGTCAATTCGGGATACCCTTTAAACAAGGAGATTTTCAATCAGGACGCTGGATAAAATAGACTTTGTGATTGGAGGTCATTTGAAGTACCGTATTTTCACGACTTATGTATTATAAGGTGCACCCTCAATGAATGACATTTTTTCCATATATAAGGCGCACTGTATTATAAGGCACACTGTCTATTTTGGAGAAAAAGACTTTTAAGTGCGCCTTATAGTCCTGAAAATACGGTAATTGCTATTGACTTCCAGGTATGAAGCACTCACTACTACACAGTCACCTCTAGAGCCAGCCATTGTTGATGTTTTGGATTTTTTTGTATAAAATCTTGCAGTGGGGGAGGAGCTATATGATGGAAGATTTTGTAAACTAAGATGGCTGATCTGCATATTTAACAGTATTGTTTCAGTTCAGGTGTTTGTGTTTTTTTAATATCAGACAGTGGTGGTTTTTCGTTTTCTGTTTTTCCATATATAAGGCGCACTGGATTACAAGGCGCTTTGTCCATTTTGGAGAAAATTTAAGACTTTTAAGTGCGCCTTATAGTCGTGAAAATACGGTAACCCATTTAGTTATTGAAGTGAGTTTATAAACAGGGACTGACTGTAAGCCGATATCAGTGAAAGGTTGAGTCTACGTTGCAAAGGGGGAGGGGCTAATGCCAACATGGTTTTCTTAAATGCAAACTAAGGCACATTTTCCATGTCTTTTAGTATGTGACCCCGGCTATGAATCAGCAGTGTTATTTTTGTAACCTGGTCACCTCAAAGTCTTTTTCATTACTGTAAGAGGAAGGCAACCTGACGGCAAGGGTGTTGGTAATAAAGGAGGGTCGGGGGAGTCAGGTCAGGTGGGTTAATTACAATAACAATGGGGGTGCGTCCCCCCCAAAACAAACGCCGCGGCAGGGGTTGAACTGCTCTCATTTGTTTCAATAAGGTAAATTGATTCTTCTGTCCTTTGGCGCTATTTGCATCGCATCCATTTAGCATTTGTCGGCCCACTCTCCTCCCACACTTTGACACCCCCCTCCCGCCCAGTACCGGTATACGGCACCCTCACCCGTTGAAATGCAGCTGGTGTTTTCCCTGGCTGATCCGCTATTTGTTACCAAGAGCTTTTGGCGTGAGCAGAAATGGCCTGATCATTTGAAGAAAAATAACTAGACAGTTTTATTGCTTGTGTTGCCCTCAAGCGTGCCTGAACAAAAAAGTCCACATATTTAAGCTTGTTAGAAACAAAGCTTGGAAAATCAGCAGTTCAGAAACATAGGCATAGTTTATATACCATATTTCGTATGGGTTTATAAACTGTACCTTTTAAATTGCCTTTAAATCTTACAATTTTTTTCATATAAGCCGCCCCCGTGAATACCCTGGACCCTTAAAATCGTTGAAATTTACGTTTTCTTGTGTATAAGCCGCCGTGCGAATACGCCACACCCTTAAAATTGCCTTAAAATGGTTGAATTTTCCCAAATATTCACGTATTATTCTTATTTTTTCATTTATTAGCTGGAGAAAGGTCAGCCATTTTCCCCATTCCCCGCCATAGTGTACTAGAGTGTTTTCTCGCATATAAGCCGCATCTGCGTATAAGCCACACCCTTAAAATTGCCTTAAAATCATTGAATTTTGCAATTTCTCGCGTCTAAGCTGCCCCCTGATTCACAATATTCACCTCCATATTCATGGTTTAAATAGAAAGTCCAAATGCAGTACTTTAAAGCAAAAACCCAACCTATTCACTTGAGAAAAAAAACATCAGAAAATGCTACGTCACCCATCCCAACCATTAGCTGTTAGCTTAGCGAGAAAACCCCGTTAAGGGATAAGGGACTCCCTCACAACTTGCAAATACGTTTATGTTTAGCAAACACTTAAGCGGCCCCGAATAATAACGTCCAAGGGTCCCTTGGCTAATCGTCCCAGACAATTAGCGCACTCCCTTGGATCAACAGTTGGCGGTGTCAGGAGCATAGGGCCCTCCCACTGTGGCCACGTGAGAAAGCACTTCTGATTTCTATTAAGTGGCGGAGATTAAAAAGCCGTCTCATAGGTCGGGTCGGGCCGCTGTTCATTTGAATGCATTAGCGGGGTCCGGGGTAAGATAATTCTCTCATTAGCGCCACTCAAACCCGGAGTGACAACACGGGTGAGAAGGGGCGCGTGTCGTACAACACTTAGAGTTAATTAGGCTGCCGTGTCTTGCGCCTTCTTTGGAAAACACGTTCTATGACTTGGACAATGGAGACCATGCTAAATAATGCTATATAATATATATAATAATATATAATGCTATATAAGTTGTATACTACTAAATATCATCATCATCGCCAAACAAAAACACAGACCAACCACCACCAACAAAAACCACCATCCAATACCACAGCACAATGTATAGCACTGGTCTCAAACCGGTTCCATGAATTGAATTGAATTGAATTTTTTTAGACAATTTTTCTGTGTTTTTAGTTCAAAAATCATTTTGCTAAATCTAAAAATATATTTAAAAAAAATCTAAAATAAACATTGTTTTAAATCTATAGAAAAACTAAATATTCAGGGCTTTTGATTCAGTTCTTTTAATCCATTTATAAATCTAAATATTATATCTAAAATGGTCCGGCCCACATGAAATCGAGTCTGACACCCTTACCCTAGGTCAGTGGTTTCAAACCGGTTCCACATAGGGCCGCAGTGGGTCCTGGTTTTTTTTGTTCCAACTGATCCAGTGCTGACATTTTAACCAATCAGGTGTCTTTAAAATAAGTAGCACTTGACTCTAATTAACTGATTGCACTTGCAAAAGGTATCCTTGTTGAGTTGGAATGAAAACCTGCACCCACTGCGGACCTTTGAGGACTGGTTTGAGACCACTGATGTATAGCAAGGAAAAGAACAATCAGTTGGAAAAATGATGGTAGGAAAACTCAATTTGAATAAAAATTCTTAACCCCCTACCCCCTACTGGTCAGACAATGTTAAATAATCCAAGATGAGGGCTTTAAATTTTTCAGGCAGGTCTACAAAACCCTCCCCTTTGGTAGTGTCATCACACTGGAGAATTTCTTTAGTCGAGGGTCCCAAATGGGGTGAAAGTGGGGGGTGCTGGAGTGAAAAATGAGCAAGAGAAGGTAAATTATGTCATAAAAGTTCTATATTGTCCGCATTGTTGTGTTTCCTTTAAAACTGTTTCCATATATAAGGCGCAGTAGTAGACATAGTATAATTAGTGATGGGTAGAATTACTTTATAAATCCACTAGATGGAGCTGTGCAAAAGGGTTTGTTATGCTATGATTTAATATTTGCTTCTTATAGTCCGGAATATGCTATTTTTTTACATTGTGGGTGTTAAAATGACATTTTTCATAAATGTATTGAGATTTTTTGCTGCTATTTTATTGCTAACAATCTCATTATAGATTCCTAATGGGAATATGCAAATGAGGCTCATCGGTAAATAGAAAAACGAGAGAGAGAGAGAGTAGTTCACAATTCGGGAGTTAATTTAAAATAACTCAATAAATCCTGAATATTTCATAACGCCTGTCCTATCCAAATGATTCTGGCTTAGTAATTTAGCAGAACGTTCCTTTGGGGTAAATCTCCGCCTGCGGTGAATGTGATTGAATGTTACAATTAAACGTACTAATTCATTGTCAAAAGCAACTTATCTACCCGCGTGATACATCTGGCGCTTAATTGGAAAACACATTCGGAAATGTTTCCCTCTTTGACTTTAATCACAATGAATTGGCTCCATGTCATGATATTTGAAGGGGGTGACGGATCCCCCTGGCTGGACGTTTGGTCCCCGTTGGTGTCCGGTCTTTTGGTCGCCAGTCAAATGGTGACAGAGTAAGTACTGTTGAAAACAGCTCTCAACAAGAGTTGAATATCTATACTGTTGAAACTAGCTCTCAACAAGAGTTGAATATATAAATATTTACTATTTATTCATGAGATAGAGATGTTAATATCTAAGTACTGTTTAATATCTAAGTACTGTTGAAACCAGCTCTCAAAATTATGTTCACTAAACTCTGTCTCTGAACCAACAGTAGATATTTAGATATTAAACTATTATGAATCAACAGTACATATTTAGATATTCAACTCTTATGAATATAATTTTGAGAGCTGGTTTCAACAGTACTTAGATATTAAACAGTACTTAGATATTAAACAGGACTTAGATATTAAACAGTACTTAGATATTAAACAGTACTTAGATATTAAACAGTACTTAGATATTAAACAGTACTTAGATATTAAACTCCCTCTCATGAATGAACAGCAGATATTTAGATCTTAAACTCTTGTGAATATAATTTTGAGAGCAGGTTTCAACAGTACTTCAATATTAAACAGTACTTAGATATTAAACTCCCTCTCTCTTTAATCAACAGTAGACATTTAGATATTAAACTCTTGTGAACATAATTTTGAGAGCTAGTTTCAACAGTACTTCGATATTAAACAGTACTTAGATATTAACCTCTCTCTCTCATGATTCAACAGTAGATATTTAGATATTAAACTCTTGTTTTCAACAGTACTTACTCTCTGTACCCATTTGACTGGCGACCAAAAGACCGGGGACCAACAAGGACCAAACATCCGGGCGACCAAATGTCCCATCGACCAAACATCCGAATACAACAGATCCCAATACTAATTGATATTTTCCCACCCCTCCAGCACCTATTTACGTCTCGCTCCGGGACCATAGAAAGACGAGCGTGTTTACCGAAGAAACGGTTCTCCGACGGGGCCTCAGATATTTAAATTTGCGCTCCAACTTGTTCGCCCCGGGAGCCGACAAAGAACTTGGATTATTCATGGGTTCACAATAGCGCGCCGTTCATCATAAGACAAAGGGGAATCTCGCCGGCTTTGACGTAGATGGAGAGCGGCCACGGGGGAGGGGGCCGGGTTATTATTCACACGTGCCGATGGGCCAATCGGGTGGCGGCGTGCGGCGTACTTACGAATGCAAATAAAGTCTCTCGGCGGTGAATATAAATGACATTTTCTCCCGAGTCAGAGCATAAATATTAACGGCTGTAAAGCGATGATGCATTGTGCCGCTTATTGGTACACCGACAAGGTGCGTTTCGTTCAAAAGGACGACGCCCAGTAGGGAAAAACGTGAGGGAAAAGACACAGCGGGATCTATTCGTTTGTAGACTCCATTTTGGCTCATGTTGGGAATGTTTTCGTGTTGCAAATTCGGATCTGGGTCATCCCTAGTTATACTAATAACAGTCTAAAGCAGTGGTCTCAAACCGGTTCCACATAGGGCCGTAGTGGGTCCTGGTTTTTGTTCCAACCGATGCAGTGCCGACATTTTAACCAATCAGGTGTCTTTAAAATAAGTAGCACCTGACTCTAATTAACTGATTCCACTTGCAAAAGGTATCCTTGTTGAGTTGGAATGAAAACCTGCACCCACTGTGGCCCTTTGAGGACCCGTTTGAGACCACTGCTTTAAGGGAATTCATTTGAATTTGATACTAAAGTAGAACTGGATTAAAATCCCTGAATATTTAGTATTTCATAGATCTAAAACAATGTATATTTTCGCTTTGGTAATGTATTTTTAGATTTGAAAAATGATTTTTGAACTAAAAACACAAAAAAATGATTTAAAAATTCCAATTTATTTAAAAGGGGAAAAATCAGGAAATATAATATACATCCATAATCTTCATTTTAATTTGATCCTAAAACAGTAAGTTGGCACTCATGATTTACTTGGGCCGCACAAAGTGATGCGGCGGGCCAGATTTGGCCCCTGAGCCGCCACTTGGACACCCGCGGTCTAAAGGGTTTATTTAGGGGTGGGGCGTTAGACCTGTATTATTTTCACTGTCTGCCAATTCATTCAAATGAAGAAAACTGGATGTGAATGCTTATTTTTAAGCCTATGTTACCCTACCAAACGTCCTGGCGGCCAAACATCCAGGCGACCAAACACCCGGCCAAATCTCCATACAGTCAAACCTCTACTCATAAAATTAATTGGTTGCAGAACTTTTTTGATAGGTTGAAAATGTAGTAAGCAAAGCAATACTTTATATGTAAATACTCTAATTTGTTGCCACAAAACTCAATTAAACCCTTCAAAAATCATCAGTGTCCCAAAATGTGAAGACACACAAAATGAGACAAAATACATTTATTTAAGAAGCCATTTAAATGAATAATATTGCAAAATCAGGTGGAAATATCCCAAGACATTGACGTCATATCCTCAAATGGCCACCGGGAAACAAAGAGCAAGACATTTACTTGTGTCCACTGACCCCGAAACTTTACTGGATGTACCTTTTTCCACTTCCTTGATGGTTTTCTTGTAAAAGTAACCCCCCACCCCTTTTGTGCATCCTCCATCACCGTCGCTCCCTGCCTGACAGAAGCCATTTTCCCTGATGTAGACCACTGGGTCGCGAAATGTGTCCTGGGAGGTGAAGGTCAAATGAATGGTGGAGAAACTCAATGTGGATTTTACCATTGGCTTTATTTTTTAGTTTTTGTTGGAGAATTGTGAATTAAATTCTGCCAAAAATGCCGGCACAAGGGTGGGAAATATTATTGACAGCTTTATAATATATTTTTTATTTTTTTTTATTTTAGGAGTACTTCTACTGTCAAACTCTAGAGGTCACTGTTCAACAATCAACAGAGTGGTGAGTACATTTTTTTATTATATATAATAGCAACATCCTCTTTTATGACTATTTTTGACTAGATTTTTAAAAAATAATGAGATACTAAAATGTATTGTTCTACTAAAACCATAATTATAAGAATGTGATATGATATTTCTATGTGTTTACTCAGTTTAGCCACTAGGTGACACTGAAAGTCAATCTTAATGTGGGTTTGTCTCTATTGACATCTTTTTTTAAAATACATTTAAAATAGTTATGAATAAATTATGATAATGATCAAGGCTGTCATTAATTAAGGAATATTTAGGAACATGTCTGTCAAAGTTTTGCGTAAAAAGTCCAACCAAATTATGTTTTATACATCAGTATTTAACTCTTTAATTAACAGATACATGTAGAATAAACATAGTGTGTTAAGGTAGTTAATAAAAGACAAGTTTTGAGTCCACAAATTATCCCAATGGCCGCCATTTGAAATTGCTGGATTAGTAAATATAATCTGTGAATAATCTGTACCAAATGTTTACAGAAAACAGCTCCTTAAATCGCCACTTTGAAGGAATTAGAAAAACATTTTTGCTTGCGTGGGTAGGCACAGGCGATTGCTTTGTCTTTGGATGTCTTACGCTAAAGTCCCTGCACCCCCCGCGCACCGAGAACAACTCACATGGTATTTCTGAGATGATTTATCAATCAAAAATCATAAACAACTTAATAATTCATCCAGTAATGTTTGTTTTCTTCCTGCAAAACAGAAAATAACCCACATATAGTAAATATTACTTACCCGACATCTACAAGTGCGCATATAAGCCGTACCCTTGATTCAGTCATCATATTTTTGAGTGACAAATACGGCTTATATGCGAGAAAATACTTTAAGCATCCCTAAAAACTAGTCTGCCCCAAAGCCTTCCTGTTTTCATTCTTCTCCTTGACTCAAGTTTAGCATTTGCCAATGAATTCCAGTGTCTCTAAAGGGCCAAGTACACTGCGCCTTCTAATCATGTCTCAATCGGCCTTGCGGTTACGTTTCCAACATGCTGGAGCAGACGTGGAAGCGCCAAAACAAAGTGGCCGCTGTCCCGCAAAGGGGCACGTCGCTGGCAAATTCCTCGCCCCGCTCTTTGAACACATGTGACAAGCTAACACTTTGACTCCCGGCCCAAAACGTCGACTGATCAAACAGTTCGCTTTGGCGTCGACTTAAAGTGGAGACAACCAGGTTACTCATGCTCCAAAAGCTGACACGCCTACTTCAGGTACGCCGGCCCTTCTGAGCACGTGTAGGAAAATAAACCGCAGCGTATGATTGCCCGCGGAGAAATGTAATCCGCTATTAAGCATTTCCAGGGCCTAAAAATAAAGAGGAAACCCGGGAAACTTAGCGCTTTTCCCGTTCTTAACACAAAGACGTGGCTAAGCCGTGACTGGGCGTTTGGTCCCCGGTCTTTTGGTCCCTTTTGGTCACCGGTCAAATGTACTTAAATATCAAACAGTACTCAGATATTAAACTCTCTCTTAGATATTAAACTCTCTTAGATATTGAACTCTCTCTCTAAGATATTAAACTCTCTCTTAGAGTACTGGTTAATATCTAAGTACTGTGTAATATCTATGTACTGTTTTATATCTAAGTACTGTTTAATATCTAAGTGCTGTTTAATATCAAAGTACTGTTTAATATCTAAGTCCACCTCTCAAAATTATATTCATGAGAGAGTTTAATATCTAAATATCTACTGATTTCAACAATACTTAGATATTAAACAATACTTAGATATATTAAGCTCTCTCTTAGATATTAAACTCTCTCCCTTAGATATTAAACTCTCTCTATTAGAGTACTGGTTACTATCTAAGTACTGTTTAATATCTAGGTACTGTTTTATATCTAAGTACTGTTTAATATCTAAGTACTGTTCAAGATCTAAGTCCACCTCTCAAAATTTTATTCATGAGAGAGTTTAATATCTAAATATCTACTGTTTTCAACAATACTTAGATATCAAACAATACTTAGATATTAAACTCTCTCTTATAAATTAAACTCTCTCTCATGAATATAATTTTGAGAGCTGGTTTCAACAGTAAACTCTCTGTCACCATTTGACCGGTGACCAAAACTCCGGCTACCAAACATCCAAGCACCGGGTAAGCTAACTGCTCTCAGTGGGAAACTATTCATTCTGTGGGGTCAGGAGGGGTCAAAGTTTAAGAGCCAATGAATGACTTTTTGAGGAATAGACTCCACCAAGACTTCAGTCTTCCTTTCCTTACGGGGTAATAAACCTTTTACATTCCTGCCATGGCGGCGTTAACGGAGATGAATCCATATTGCGTGTAAGGGAGCAATTCAGGTGGCTCATACCTCACATACCAACGCCATTGTACGTCTGACATTCCCTTGGAACGTAGATGATGACTTTCCCGAGTTCTAATAGCATTGCTGACAGCTTCAGAAAAAATATAATCAATTAAAAGAGGCTAAGTTGCAACTTGTCGACTTCCGTAAAGAAGGACGTCCACTTTATCCAGACTGAAAAATTTAAACGACTCTGTTAATCCATTGGATGGGAGGAAGCCATTTTCCTGGCACTAAAATTGACAGAAAAATAATGAAAACAGGGCGTATATTTAATGTTTTTTGATGATTTCAAATTGTGTACTCTGTATAAAAAACTTTTGAACAGGATTTTTTTAAGTACCATGTTTTCACAACTATAAGGCGCACCCTCGATGGATGACATTTTTCCATATATAAGGCGCACTGTATTATAAGGCGCACTGTCTATTTTGGAGAAAATGTAAGACTTTTAAGTGCGCCTTATAGTGGTGAAAATACGGTAATTGCGATTGACTTCCAGGTAAGAAGTACTCACTACTTTACAGTCACCTCTAGAGCCAGCCGTTGTTGATGTTTTGGATTTTTTTGT
Source organism: Stigmatopora nigra (assembly GCF_051989575.1). Taxonomy (NCBI): domain Eukaryota; kingdom Metazoa; phylum Chordata; class Actinopteri; order Syngnathiformes; family Syngnathidae; genus Stigmatopora; species Stigmatopora nigra. Next base: position 6,737,439 of record NC_135527.1, on the reverse strand, counting down.
ATAAAATCTTGCAGTGGGGGAGGAGCTTTATGATGGAAGATGTTGTAAACTAAGATGGCATCTGCATATTTAACAGTATTCTTTCAGTTCAGGCGTTTGTGTTTTTTTAATATCTGACAGTGGTGTTTTTTCATTTTTGGTTTTCGGTTTTTTCCCATATATAAGGCGCACTGTATTACAAGGCGCACTGTCTATTTTGGAGAACATTTAAGACTTTTAAGTGCGCCTTATAGTCGTGAAAATACGGTACATGTTCGCACTGGGACTGAACATATCAAGACCCCTTCCCTACCCCGTAAAATAAATGGTTACATCAGACATTTTACACCCGCCACTTTTGAGCTTGACGCCTAGCTTAGCTGAGTCACACACACCCCCTTTTCTCTCTCTCACACCCCCTCCACGCTGTCACACATACAAGCAAACACACCCACTACCACAAGCGCCAACTAGAGGGAAAAGAACCGCGATCACTTGTCTCCATTCAGTCTGCAAATACAGGATTTTTGGGAGAGATGGCGGGGGGCAGCAGCTGGGTTGCCATAGGACTGGTTCTGTTCACCATTTGGGTCAAGGTAAGACCACCAGAGTGATTTATTAATCCAGATATAAGATGATTTTTAATTGGAGTTAGAATATTAAAGTGTATTAGTTCATTTATATTGGCTTGGACTGATTTTGGTTATCATGATTAAGCTTATGTTGGCTTAATAAGATTCTACTAATTGGCAAGGCTGGATGTTATTATGTCCAAATTGTGGATCTCAAAAGGAGGAAGCAACAGGTGCTCTGATCTGAGTACCTCATGGTGGTCCAGCCTTCGTTAATAGTTATGAGGGAATGTTTCCAATAGTCAACCTGGTTTCATGTGGGCTGGACCATTTTAGATATAATATTTAATTTTTTTTTATATAAATGGATTAAAAGAACTGGATTAAAAGCCCTGAATATTCAATTTTTTTCTAGATCTATAACAAAGTTTATTTTAGCTTTTTTAAATATATTTTTTAGATTTTATAAAATTATTTTTGAATGAAAAACACAGGAAAAAATTGATTAAAAAATGACAATTATTGATTCAAAAGGGGCAAAATCAGAAATTTTAATATACATCTATACTCTTCATTTTTTTAGTTATAATATTTAGATATTTATTTTATAAATGGATTAAAAGAACTGGATTAAAAGCTCTGAATATTCAGTTTTTTATAGATCTAAAACAATGTTTATTTTAGCTTTTTTGATATATATTTTTTAGATTTTACAAAATTATTTTTGAAATAAAAACAGAAAATTTCATTAAAAAATGACTTGATTTAAAAGGGGGACAATTAGGAAATTTAATATACATCTATACTCTTCATTTTAATTTAATCCTAAAACAGCAACTCTGCACTCCTAATTTACTTTCCCGGGCCACACAAAATGAAGCATTGTGCCATATTTGGCCCCCAAGCCACCACTTTGACACATATGTCTTATACTATTTTGTCTTTTTGACCTTGAAAAGATCAAAACTCCCTTCATTAAGTTTCTTATGGCCCTGTAACTCATTTCAAAAACCCCTACTCCTATTTTAAGGGACAGTTCTTTTTTGACCATGACAGTGAAGTAACTTCTATCCGACCACCTTGTACGCGAATGGAATCATGAGTCAGCACATTTAGATGACCGCCATGACCCTCACGCTTAACTTCAGAGACCCAGGTTGGACAAGTGGTCCCAGGGCAAGCCTCTGGGGGTCACGGCATCTCTGCTTGACTATTCTAGTGAAGAAGAATGAGAGTCTATACTTGTGTATTTGGTCTTTTGAAGGTCCTCCTCCTTGTGATTTGTGTATGTGGGCCGAGTGGCCTGTAGCTTTGACCCTAAATGGAATAGACCTTCCTTTGTGGGTGACATAATGGCATACCTTAAGTGACTCTTACAAAGGCTCTAACACCATTCAAAAATGTTCCCTGAAGAATTTACTTTGTAAAGACCTTGTAAAGTAGCTATTTTTTCTGCTAAAATGCCTTGACAATGCATTTTCTGCCAACATACTTCCTGTTTTTCAGTCTCCCTTTGTGGGATTGGACCCAAAATAGTTAACGTTTAATGGTTTGTAGCAATTTTCGTACCCTGATTTGTGGGTGTGGCTAAAACAACATACCGTATTTTCACGACTATAAGGAGCACCGCATTATAAGGCGCACCCTCAATGGATGACATTTTTTTCCATATATAAGGCGCACTGTATTATAAGGCGCACTGTCTATTTTGGAGAAAATGTAAGACTTTTAAGTGTGCCTTATAGTTGTGATAATACGGTTATTGCTATTGACTTCCAGGTATGAAGTACTCACTACTTCACAGTCACCTCTAGAGCCAGCCATTGTTGATGTTTTGCATTTTTTTTGTATAAAATCTTGCAGTGGGGGAGGAGCTAAATGATGGAAGATGTTGTAAACTAAGATGGCATCTGCATATTTAACAGTATTGTTTCATTTCGGGCGTTTGTGTTTTTTTTAATATCCGACAGTGGTGATTTTTCGTTTTTGGTTTTCTGTTTTTTCCATATATAAGGCGCACTGGATTATAAGACGCACTGTCTATTTTGGAGAAAATGTAAGACTTTTGAGTGCGCCTTATAGTCGTGAAAATACAGTATTTGATTGGCAGGATTAAATAATGTCCATCTTGCAGGTTTTTTTGTTTCACAGTATGTCAACAACAACTGCTTAACAATTCCTCTCCTGTACTTAATGATCTGGCTGGAATTCCCAAGGAAGTGGGCCAGAAAAAGCAACAAATTGTATTGTTTATTCAAGGAAATGGCTCCACTTAACGTTTGAATACAGGCACTCCAGGATTGAGCTTTTCAAAAGTCTCGATTAAACCAGTTGGCTTGAAGAACTGATGGCAAAGATGTCCTGAATTTTAGAGTTTTTGTAAAAAGTAAATTAATATCGAGGAGTTAACGGAACATCTGGTCTAGTGATGGATGGACCGAGCGAGTTTTTTGGAGTGTGCTAACAAGGAAGACTGTTTTCAGTTAGAAAAAAAGCTTTGGTTCTCATCTCTTATTGTTGCCATCTGGTCTTCGTCTTTGGAGCGGTGGCTGCAAAAGTGTGGCATTGCTTAAAAAATGTGCGTTTGTAATGTCAAGCTTGGGAGGAACCACCATTCGCTTTTTCGAGATGCTTTGGTGGAAAATTCGGCCGAGTTAAGCTGGAACCTTGACCTTAATATCAGGGAATTCCACTTTAGGAAACCATTCTTTAAGGTTTAGTTACATTTTTCTCACTTTTTACCATGCAGAATACCTCTAGTCTACTATTTAACATGGCGTGTGGCCTTTTAGCTGCCAGTAGAGGGCGACTTTACAGCAGGGGGGGGGGGGTATTGTCAACTTGATTTCACGTGGGCCGAACTATTTTAGATATAATATTTCCTTTTTTTTTATAAATGGATTAAAAGAACTGAATATTCTGTTTTTTATAGATCTAAAACAATGTTTATTTTAGCTTTTTTTATATATATATTTTTTAGATTTTACAAAATTATTTTTGAACTAAAAACAGAAAAAAATGGATTCAAAAATGACAATTATTGATTTAATAAGGGGAAAATCAGGAAATTTAATATACATCTATACTCTTCATTTTAGATATAATATTTAGATTTTTTGTAAAAGAAATGGATTAAAAAAACTGGATTAAACGCCCTGAATATTCAATTTTTTAGATCTAAAACAATGTTTATTTTAGCTTTTTTATATATTTTTTTTTTTTAGATTTTACAAAATTATTTATGAACTAAAAACACAGAAAAAAATTATTAAAAATGACAACTATGGATTCAAAAGGGGAAAAATCAGGAAACTTAATATACATCTATACTCTTTATTTTAATTTGATCCTAAAACAGCAAGTCAGCACTCATGATTTATTCTCCTGGACCACACAAAATGATTCGGCGTGCCATATTTGGCCCGCGAGCCGCCACTTTGACATATATGCCTTATAGTATAATGTCTTTCTGAGTATTTTGACATTTCTATACAAGTTTTTTCCCCGTCTGGAGTCGCTCGATTCCCTTCACCTGCAGTTTTGCTTCTAACTATCCAGATCTGGCAACCTATCCCTGTTGTTGGAATCCATTTCTTCCGCACATACAATAGAATTGTGTTGATTTATTCCCACTTGTTTGCGCCGTCATCTGCTCGCCATATTTTTCACGCCCCGGCCTTGACCTCGGATCGCTTCTCGGGGGCAGGAACTACAGCGGGAGCGCTCGGGAGTGGCGCTAACGAGAGGGGAGATCACAACTAAGGCTTCGTAACCCCCCGACTAATACTCCCTTCCCCCCTGGGTGATGGCTAATTAGAGGGGAGACGAGGTAGGAGGTGCGTATGCGATTATGTAAGTGTTGGAAATTTGTACTTGGGAGAGTTTTAAAGCTAAAAGAGGCCAGAGTGGACATTTTAGAGGACACAATGAAAAATGTGTCAGACTCGGGTTGGTTCGCGGGCTGCATTTATGTCAATTTGATTTTAAGTGGGCTGGATTATTTTAGATGTAATGTTTAGATTTATTTTTTTTATAAATGGATTAAAAGGACTGGATTAAAAGACTTGAATATTCAGTTTTTTGTAGATCTAAAACAATGTTTATTTGAGGGGTTTTTTATATATATTTTTTAGATTTTACTAAATGATTTTTGAGTTAAAAACACAGAAAAAAATGATTTAAAAATTGACAATTATTTCAGGAAATTTATTATATATCTATACTCATTTTAGATATAATATTTAGATTTTTTTGAAATAAATGGATTAAAAGAACTGGATTAAAATCCCTGAATACTCCGTTTTTTATAGATCTAAAACAATGTTCGTTTTAGATTTTTTTTAATATATATTTTTAGATTTTATAAGATTATTTTGGAACTAAAAACACAGGAAAAATGATTAAAAAAATGACAATTATTGATTTAAAAGGGGCAAAATCAGCAAATGTAATATACATCCATACTCTTCATTTTAATTTGATCCTAAAACAGAAAGTTTACTTTCCTGGGCCACACAAAATGACACGGTGGGCCAGAATTTCGCCCGCGGGCCACCACTTTGACACCTGTGATGTAGTCTTGGAGTTTTAAGGCTTTAAAGCTAAACCAACTTAACATATCTGTCAACGTATACATTTTTTCCTGTATTTTATTCAAATTGTATACTTTTTTTAATCTACTAAACCGGTTTTGTCATATTCTTTCTCCTCTGCAAAGAGCTGAAACATCTTGTTCAACACTTCTCTAGTTTTCCATTCGTTTTTCCCAACCACACTATTTCTAAATACAATTTCCCTTTTAATGACAAAGGAATTGACGTTATCTCAAAAAGGCCCAGGACCTTGAAGGTGACCTCTAGTGGACTCCTTTTGAAAGACACGTGTAGAGCAAAAAAGGTCAAGTGGAGGAAACGGACATGAACGTCTGGCACATGCTGCAGATAAACTTGCGGCGTCCTAGGGCTGGGAATCCAACCGGCGGTAATTCCAGATTCCGTGACGGGTTGAAAAACAAATAGGGCGGAAGGCTTGAAGGCCCATGCTGAGTGGAAAAGGGGGGGTCGGAAAAGTAGATTTGATTTGAGTGTGAGAAATGGAGAAGTGGGAGGATGAAACGCTTCATCTAGTGTTATCAGGATGGATTGTCTGGATGAACGTGTGGGTGGTGTGTCCTATCTCATTGTACACTTAGCAATGATAGTGGAATCCCCCCCTGGACATTTGGTAGAACCAGAATTTGTAGAAAACATGGAAAAACTGATGGGCGTTTTTCCACCTGAGGTTATACGCTTTGTTAGGTGACATTTTGGACTTTGGTTGTGAACTTTAAATGATCTTTTCTTATTGTTTGCTGGCTCACTAGATGTTCTAGGCTAGGCATAGGCAAGCTATGGGTAGCGGGCCGCATTTGGACCGTTAGGCTGTTTAATCCGGCCCGCTAATGTTGTCTAAATAGTTTTATTTTTTATTTTTTCCAAGATGGCGTCGTCACGTGGAAGCCAGTGGCAGTAGTTGTGTCCACTCTTATTTGTTTTTGGTGTTTTACAGCCCGTCTATCTTTTTTTTAAATGATATTTTAATATTTCTTAAAACATTCCTTTACTTAATTGACTTTGTACTTTATACTTTTTACTTTAATGATGAGTGAGTTAATACTTTAGTCCTTTTTTCTGTTTATGTTTCATATGTACTCTTAACGGATGCACTTTTTTATATGTATCATATACATTTTAATATTTCTTAATACATTCCTTTACTTACTTGACTTTATACTTTATACTTTTTACTTTAATGATGAGTGATGAGGATGTTAATACTTTAGTCCTTTTTTGTCTCTTTATGTTTCAAATGTACTGTTAACGGATGCACTTTTTTATATGTATCGTATCTTGTGCTGACCTGGCCCATCTGTCAAATTTTTAAAGTCAATGTGGCCCCCCCGGGCCCAAAAGTTTGCCCATCCCTGGTATAGGCCCAAATGGTGATGGATATTTGACCAGGACGATTAAGAAAATAAAAAATAATCAAAAATGGACCCGCTGGCTGCTGTTGTTTCAGGGCATTAACTCCCTTGACGCCCTTTGTTTGGCGTGGCGTTAAATTTCAAGTGCCACTGTGGAATTTCGCCGCTGCATACCGGCGTCCGATGACTTTGCGAGCTGGGATCTCCGCAGGGGACGGAAAAAACAAAGTCTCGCGTGTGGACAATGCGCCGGAATTGGTTGTCTAACTTGTAGATGACAAACAAGGAGAAAAGCACTTGGATTTGAGCTATTTTGGTGAAAAGGGAAGAAGGACTTGGATATATTTTAGGGAAAAATCATTGCGCTGATGCCAAGAGCAATTAATTTCATTTGTAAAGAAAGGAATGCTTGATTTGATTCTGACTGACAAAGGAATGTTTCGTCTGGTTCACAGTCGTGAAAGTTAATGTGTCTTGAATATGTTTTTTTAATGTACTGTATTTTCTTGTAGATAAGCCTTATTTGTACCAAAAAAAAAAATGATGACTGAATCAAGGGTACGTCTTATATGCGCACTTGTAGATGTCGGCTAAGTAACATTTACTATATGTTGGTTATTTTCTGTTTTGCAGTAAGAAAACAAACATTACTGGATGAATTATTAACTTATTTACAATTTTTGATTGATACAGTATCTCAGAAATACTATGTTCGTTGTTTTTTTTAAAGATGTTCCCTTCAAAATAAGACATTAGTACTAAATTAGTATTAAAACCATAAATGTGGAAGTGAAAATTGTGAATCAGGAGGCGGCTTACACGTGAGAAATTGTCAAATTCAACAATTTTAACTGTGTGGTTTATACATGGAGGCGGCTTATATGTGAGTAAATGTGGTAAATGTTATTATTCGGGTTGTATAGAATGCTGTAGGGCAACGTTAAAGAACTCTTCCCGTGAGTGAGTGTAAACAACATAAAATTATTAGTTAAATTGGATCAAAAATGGTTGACAAGTCCGATTTTTTTAGCCATTTTCTTCACCATGCTGCTTCATAGTAACCATATCTTGATACTGTCAACTATATTGCCATTAAATGTTAATTTCCACCATATTTAAGTGGGTGGTGTTCAGTACTTGGCATATAAATCAGCCAAGAATGGTCTTTTCCTTTGGTTAGGGGCTAATATTAAACTTTAATGATGCCCGCTGACTTTATGTAATTGCGAGTTCAGCGAAAACATGTTCATTAAACAGTAAAATCTTGGCAGCTGGTGAGACCTATTTGGCAAACGATTCAGATTTAGATTTAGTTTAGTAATGCTGACTTGCTTGTTGTTAATATTCTAACATGTCTACTAATATCCCAAAAAAACAGGTCAATGTATAGTGATGGTTTGTCCCATAGCCAATCTCGTTTGTCCCTACATGAACTTGCCAAGTTATCTGAATGACGCAAGAAAATCCAGGCAGATCGGACACTAGTGTCTCATCAGCTTCAGGCACACCCAGCTGTTGTCATAATTCATAATTCTCCCTTGTTTAGAAAGGCCTTCTGTGCTTGGGCCTTCTTGGACCGTCCATGTTTTTGGATAGGAACAGTATCCGGCCCTGGGGGGGAAAACTATGATGTACCAGAACCACCTAACACTGCAGGAGATTTCTGGACATGTCTTGTAAGGACCTCAAAGTGTCAAAAGTTCGGACCCCGGTCTGGAATCGGCCCAAAAACGGGTTCGATCCGGACCGTGGGGTTGTTCTGCCTGACGGGCAGTTTGTAGCTCATACATGGTATATGTACTAATCAATAGGGGCTGCAAAAATAGATGTTTTGTGAGTTATGGGGGGGACTACTGCGCCCAGTGCTTGGATGTTTGGTCGCCGGTCTTTTGGTTGCAGGTCAAATGGTGACAGATAGTTTACTGTTGAAGCTAGTTCTGAAAATTATGTTCATGAGAGAGTTTAATATTAATGAGAGATTTTAATATCTAAGAGAGAGAGTTTAATATCTTAAGAGAGAGAGTTTAATATCTTAAGAGAGAGAGTTTAATATTTAAGAAAGTTTAATATCTAAGAGAGAGAGAGAGAGTTTAATATATAAGAGAGAGAGAGTTTAACATCTAAGAGAGAGAGAGTTTAATAACTGAGAGAGTTTAATATCTAAGAGAGAGAGTTTAATATCTAAGTACTGTTTAATATCTTAGAGAGAGAGATTAATATCTAAGTACTGTTTAATATCTAAGAGAGAGAGTTTAATATCTAAGTACTGTTTAATATCTAAGTACATTTGACCGCCGACCAAAAGACCGGCGACCAAACGTCCAGTCCCACCTCGCCCTCCTGTCTAAATAGCGCCTTCAATGTCAGCCAATGAGTTAATAAAGAACCTTAAAATGCCCCCTAAACCAACTTCAAGAACCCTGCAAAGGCCCAAAAAAACATCAGAAATCCACAAAAGAACAATCAGAGAGAACCTGAAAAGTTCCTCCAAATCAATACTTGTTTTGTGGAAAAATTCCCCTGTTTTCTGTCCGGTTTTAAGTGCTTAAACGGCGAGAGCTGGGGTGAGTTTAACCTGCTTGTTTTTGGAAAAAGGGTGAGGACAGAAGCCAGGGATTCCTTAACCGGGTTGTTCTGTAGTTATGCCCAACCTTGCCAAAACTTCCTCCCCACCAAGATGACCCTGGGCATTTGCTCCAGCTGTACAAACACGTTCTTATTGCGGAACACATTGGTGTTTAAGCAGAGCCAAATCTAATTATTTAGCTAGCCTTGAGAATCCTGCCATATTTTTTTGGGAATATTTCAGTAGCTTCTATTCTGCCACCTTGTGAAGAACATCAGTTCTACTAAATAATTCTGACAAAACATCATTTTGGTGGCTATAAATTCATCTTGCATACTTTATTTAATTTTTAATTTTAAATAAAACAAATGACAAGTGTTTAAAGCTTCGGATATGATGAAAAAGTGTTAAATTTTTCTACATTTCTAGTGTTTGAATGCCGTTTTGTACTTGAACATAGCAGGGTAATGAGAATCAGGAAGTAGTGTTACTCTAAGCACAAGGTGGTTTGTTGATTCTTAACGAGGAAAACAAAAATGGCAGCAGTGTTCCAGATCAGGAAACCGAACTGATTAAGGATTGTCATGCAGCATGTTGGTAAGCTCTTGTTAAGGTGCTTAATGGTTTTAATTAATTGGGCATTCTGTGGTTGGAAAAGTTAAATTCTACTAGCTGACACTGTTTTTTTGTGTAGGAATATTTACAGGTTGCTTTTTCTTTGTGGTTCTGGCTTCACTGTACTGAGATTTAATTTCTTTCAGTGAGCATGGGCATGATTTGGTCCAGTTTTTTTTCCACTGGTACTACTGAATTAGTGTTCCGGGTGGTCTGGCATTGAGTGGGAAACTGTAGATTTTACAGAAAAGTTGTATTGTGATGGCACATGTAACTGTAACTTTGTTTGAGTTGAATTGGTTGTGATTTTTTTTGCCTTTTTGTGTAAAATTAGTTGTAGTAGTAGTTGTTGTTCTTCTTCTTCTTCTTCTTGGAGTGGTAGTAGTTGTAGTAGTGGTAGTAGTTCTTGTTGTAATTTTTGTTGTTCTTGTTGGAGTGGTAGTAGTCGTAGTAGTGGTAGTAGTTCTTGTTGTAATTTTTGTTGTTCTTGTTAGGAGTGGTAGTAGTAGTTGTTGTTCTTGTCGTAGTAGTGGTAGTAGTAGTTGTTATTATTCTTGCAGTAGTGGTAGTAGTAGTTGTTATTATTCTTTCAGTAGTAGTAGTGGGAGTAGTAGTTGTTCTTCTTTTTGTAGTAGTGGTAATAGTAGTTTTTGTTCTTCTCCTTGTAGTAGTGGTAGTAGTAGTTTTTGTTGTTGTTCTTGTAGTAGTGGTAGTAGTAGTAGTTGTTGTTGTTATTGTAGTAGTTGTAGTAGTTTTTGTTGTAGGTGTAGTAGCAGTAGTAGTAGTTGTTGTTGTTGTTGTTGTAGTGATTGTAGTAGTAGTAGCAGTAGTCCTCCTGGTCTTTCATTATTTTGTTGCTTGAGGCCTAGAAGTATTTAACTGAAGACGTCAAGTCCATTAAAACTAGAAAGACTGCCGATATTCACTCTCAATGATCAAATATATTTTAAAGTATTCAAACGACCCGTCATGATTGCCAATTGGAGCTTCTTTTTAACAAAATATATCAACAAATTAATGAGAGCCGGGTGTGTCTTCAAGGCAACATTTTGAAAGAAACGTTATCTTTCAGGTCAGTATGAACTCGAGAAGAAACTCCTCCATATTTCTTGAAGTACTCAAGATTCAACTCAATAGAAACTCCAATTAAAAACAGAGCTAAAAACTGAACTCGTTTTTTGACGACCAATCCATTTGGACCCACCCATCTCCTCATAAAAAACGGTTTGAATCCCAAAAAACATGGTCAAATCAGTGGAACTTTATGTTTTTTTTGTCACAGAAATGATTTGTAGCATTTATTGCTTAATACGAGCTAACAGATGCCTTTACGTCATTGTAGCGAATTGGCTCCGCCTCTGGATTTATGATGATCTTCCTAGTGCTAATGTCCACAAACTGCTTTATCTCTGCCCTCCTCTGTTTGATTTCAAAACATTATAAAGCGATGTTTGGCTAAAAAAAAAAAAAAAGCAAAATGATGGATGAGTCGATTTGGAGCCAAAAACAGAGACGTTTTTTTTTTTTTAAACTTCAGATTTGTCCACCCTTGCTTAAGTTTCACATTCTTACATAATCTCCCGCCTGTGTTACATGCTGCAATTCGCTAAATGTGAGGCCAAGGCTATCAATCAAAGCTGGAGTCAGTAGTCAAGAAAACAACCCTGCTTTTTTTTCCCAACCTTAAATCCATCCGTATGTGATAGGCCTTCCAGCATGCACCCCAGGAAGAGAATCTGAACAAAGCCAATGCAAATGCCTTCAAGAAAATCCAAATCAACATCTGCAAATGGACAGATGCGCTCCCCTACTTATGAACATTCAACTTACGAACAAATGGTACATACGAACATGTCTGCAAATTGCGTTTATGTCGAAAAATGTTCGTAAGTTCGAGTGCAAGGAAGAGGCAAGCCATTTCATTTGAAACCAAAGTGGCAATAATAAAGAAGCTGGATGTGTGTGAGAAAGTGGTGAGCATTGCACGGAAATAAAACTTGAATCGTTTGACTATCAGTACCATTTATAAACAGAAATATGGAGCAGCAGGACCCAAATATTGAACCTTGCACAAAGGTTGTAAATCAATTGAATGATGCCATACAGTGCTACCGTATTGTTTATGATGAAAAAAGAAGAAAACTGCAATTGTCATTAGATAGCTTCTTTCAGCCAGTTTCTAGTAAATCTCTCCATCTCTCTAACGTAAGTATACAGTACTGTATGTATCCTCTTCAGTTTATTAAATGTTTGTTTCCAGTACAAACCAATGCTGGTTACTTATACAAGCCTTAAACATACAAATGCACTTATATAAACTTTCAATATACTTATATAGGCTTTAAACATACAAATGCAGTAATATAAACCTTCAATATCCTTATATAGGCCTTAAACATGAACTCTAATCCAAAATATAGCACTGAATCAACTTCAATTTGAACAATTTCAACTTATAAACACTTTCAACTTATGAGCAAGCACTCGGAACCTACCTCATTCATAAGTAGGGTCAGCGTCTGTACCTCCTTAAAACCTTTGTAGTAACATTACTCGCTAAAAGCCTGTCTTCGTACAGACTCCCTTTCAGGAAACGGCAAGACGACGCCTTCACGGACATCGCCGTGGGAACCGTTGTCAGCCTGTCATGACTTCCTGCCGCTGATATGCACTTTTAGGCAACAAAGAACCTAAGGTGTCAATTTCCTCCGCCACACATGAAAGCCAGGCTGAAGCGCCCCCAGTGTCCGATTTTTTTTTTTGGCTAACCCCGTTTTCTGAGCTGCCAGAGCCTCATTAAAACAAAACCTACATAAAATGTAAACGCGGGATAACCGCACTGCGTCTGGCGTAGTGATTAACGCAAGTGGTTAATCCCTTTCGATTATTTTCCCAAGCGCCTCGATGGCTTCTTAAAATGGCGTCTCGGGTGGTTTTTAACTGGTCCCTCGTTTGCGTTGTCCCACCACATAATCAGCTCGTAGAACCCCGACTATGGTGGACACACACATGGTCTGCAGGTGGGTTCAAATCCCTCAGGAATTCGGCAATTTGCTTATGTTACACTCTTTATTCAAACGTGTTTTTTTTTGCAGGGTCCGCCATGATGAAACATGATTTATAGTGAGGTGAGAGTCCAGCCGGTAAAAACATTATAGTTTTTACTCCGCGTTTGTATTACGGCTTAGTACTTTGCGGTTCTAAATGCTAGCCGATAGTTGAAGACAAATGGCCGCCGACAAGTATCATAAAAAATGATGGATGTTTTAGAATTGGATAGATGAGTTATCCAGTTCTCTTTCACCCCCTGTGTTGAATTACTCAGTTTTATATTATGTCCAGTAAATATTTTTCTTCATTTTTATTGGTTATTCATGCCATCTTTATGAGAATATTACAATAGTTGATTCAGTGCTATATTATGTATTATAATTTATGTTTAAGGCCTAAATAAGTATATTGAAGGCCTAAATAAGTATATTGAAGGCCTAAATAAGTATATTGAAGGCCTAAATAAGTATATTGAAGGTTTATATATGTGTATTTGTATGTTTAAGGCTGGTATAAGTAACCAGCATTGGTTTGTACTTATAAAAACTTTTAATAAAATAGAGGGAATACATACAGTACTGTATACATACATTAGTGAGAGATTTACTAGAAACTGAAGCTATCTAATGACAATTGCACAGTTTTCTTCTTGTTTTCATCATAAATGATGCAGTAGCACTCTATGGCATTATTTAATTGATTTACAACCTTTGTACAACGTTCAATATTTGCGTCCTGCTGCTCCATCTTTCTGTTTATAAATGGTACTGACGGTGGGACCATTCAAGTTGTATTCCCGTGCAATGCTCACCACTTTCTCACATGCATCAATCTTGTTTACTATTGCCACTTTGGTTTGAAATGAAATGGTTTTGCCTCCTACTTGCACTTCCCTCACTTTTCAGCCTTTGGCTTTTCACCAACCATATTGAATAATGGATGCACCAGATATTTAATGATAGAAATGTAAAAGGTTCTTTGCGCACTGGAGATACGTCACGCACTACAACGAACTGTGTAGAGGAAGGTAAATGCTGGGTGAGCTGAGTTCTCACAGCGCCAGGCGTCGGTATTAGTGGTGGAAAGAAGCACTACTCGGAAAAAGGCAATACAAAATCGAACTTACCAACATTTTTTGACATAAACGCAATTTGCAGACATGTTCGTATGTACGATTTGTTCGTAAATTGAATGTTTGTAAGTAGGGAAGCATCTGTAGTTCTTCTATGATCTGAGTTTAATATCGTCCAATTGGATTGGACGAAACTCTTCCCCCAGTGCATTGAGATTGCAATTGACGGGCGTGGTCTCTACTTGTTTTGCTTGAACTTGGCAAAAACAGTTGACCCGTGTCATTGCAGGGTGTTTATGACCCACGAAGAGCAGCTGTGGGCCCCCTACTCGCTCAATCCTGGAGAATGCGGGTCCTGCTGCGTTGCTAATGGGCCTTGTCCAACATTCCTTCCGTCCATCTTCGCCGTACGATTGGGGATACTTTCTTCTGTCCGATGACATCACATCCTTCCCATGTTTCTCCTGTCAAAGAACATTTAAATAATTGACAGTTTTCTCACCATTTAAACAACCCACGGAAACCGATTGTGCCGATTTTTTCGTGGTTCTTCGATCCACGTTCGTCCTGTATGGTCTTGTTACCCGTAGAATAACCGGTGATGATTTTGCAGGTTTTCGTGCTGGCCAGTGATGGAGATGCCGTTTTCATCCGGGAGTTCACTCTAATTCGACGAGATCAACTTGACGAGGCACCCCATTACGCCGGCCAGAAACCTGAAGACCCTGTAAGTGTATTTTAATCTGGATTTTTATATATTCTGTATTAGCTGCTGTGGAAATGCTAGCTCATTCCGGTATACCTTGAGTTCGATGCCAACTACTGTCCTGGGAAGCAAATGACAATGTGTTGTTGTTGTTCGCTTAGTACACAGGTGTCAAAGTGGCGGCTCAGGGGCCAAATCTGGGCCGCCGGATGATTTAGTGTGGCCCAGGAAAGTAAATCATGAGTGCTGACTTTCTGTTTTAGGATCAAATTAAAATGAAGAGTATAGATTTATATTAAATTTCCTGATTTTGCCCCTTTTAAATCAATAATTGTCATTTTTTAATTCATTTTTTCTGTGTTTTTAGTTCAAAAATCATTTGTTAAAATCTAAAAATATATTTTAAAAAAGCTCAAATAAATATTGTTTTAGATCTATAAAAATTGAATATTCAGGGATTTAATCCAGTTATTTTAATCCATTTATAAAATAAATAAAATCTAAATATTATATCTAAAATAAGTATAGCTATATATTTAATTTCCCAATTTCCCCCCTTCTAAATCAATATTTTTTTGTTTTTAGTTCAAAAATAATTTAGTAAAATTTAAAATATATTTAAAAAAATCTAAATTAAACATTGTTTTAGATCTATAAAGAATCTAAATATTCAGGGCTTTCAATCCAGTTCTTTTAATCCATTTATAAAATAAAAAATCTAAATATTATATCTAAAATGCTCCAGCCCACCTGAAACCAAATTGACGTTAATACAACCCGCGAAACAACCCGAGTCTGCCACTCCCCTGCTTTAATATGTCTAATACATATTCTACTTTTTAGGTAAATTCCCCATAAAAGTCTTCATTGGCACCATCCACCATGCTAACCTATACAGGCCTCAGACTCCCAGGAGCCATATTAGTGACTCTTTTCAGTATTCACTTGGTCTCGGAGTCCATGTTGGATCTCGGTTCAATCGTGAGCTGGATTCCCGGCCAAGATAAACGCGGCTTAATTAGCAAGCGCTCCAGGAGGCGGACCGCGGACTCCGATGAATATTTGCTTTGACTTCTGTTCAAATGCCAGAGTTGCATTAGGTTGACCCGGCTTGCACTTTTTACCTCATTCCGCGGAAGGAGTGCGACACGTTTTTGCGCTTTTCCTGATTTTTCCGCCGGTTGCTTTCTGATCCGTAGCCTTACATCAGCTGCGTATGTCAGCATTCATTGGCAAAGTTCTTCAAAGTACGCGGGGGGTCTGATGAGTGAAGTTTTGGCTGATGTGTATGAGTAAGAGTGAGGATTAGGAAAGAAATCCAGCTTTTTTTTACATTCAGGGAATTTCTTAGTCTTGATTCTTCAGATAAAATGTATCCAATGAATAGCAATTCAGGCAATTTCTTTTGATACCTTTTTTTGTAGCAGATAAGTGATGTGGGAGAGAAAAACTGAATGGATTGACAGCTACTGTCTAAACTGCAAATACGTTTGTCTCAGCACAAGATATGATACATATAGAAAAGTGCATCCGTTAACAGTACATATGAAACAAATAGAAAAAAAGGACTAAAGTATTAACATACTCATCACTCATCATTAGAGTAAAAAGTATAAAGTACAATATAAAGTAAGTAAAGGAATGTATTAAAAAATATTAAAATGTATACGATACATATAAAAAAGTGCATCCGTTAACAGTACATATGAAAAACAAACAGAAAAAAATGACTAAAGTATTAAAATACTCATCATTAAAGTAAAAGGTATTAAGTACAAAGTCAAGTAAGTAAAGGAATGTATTTAGAAATATTAAAATATATACGATACATATAAAAAAGTGCATCCGTTAACAGTGCATATGAAACATCAACAGAAAATAAGGACTAAAGTATTAACATACTCATCACTCATCATTAAAGTAAAAAATATAAAGTACAAAGTAAAGTAAGTAAAGTAAATTTATACGATATGCGAGAAAATACGTTTTTTTGCATGTTTTCGGCTAAATTGGTGCCATTTTCGTATTCTCGTGGTTAGTTGAGAACTGAGTAATCATAGCAGCTGTGTTTGGCGTCTTCCACAAGCAATTATGCACTTCGTTTATCTTCATTAACTTAGCACATGTGTTAGTTTTGGCTTCCATTTTCTTTGTTGTGACAGAAACACAAGGTTTGGACAAAAAAACTCCAAATTTTGTCAACTTTCCTTAAAACCCTTTCACAATAGTGATAGGAAACCTTACCCGGCTAATTCTATTTAGAATAAATCTGGAATGATTATTTTAAAAGCAAAAAATGATGGCATTGAAAGTAGGGAATGGTTCTTGAGTCTGTATTTACCTTTGGGACGGCTTTGCTTGGACAAAGACGTGTATATTTACAAGCTGCTGTTTGGATAGAAGCTGGTCTTGGTGTTGAGCCACGTGGCGTTAGCTCTTTGGCACGTTCCATCATCTGTGTGTTTGTTCCGTCAATATACGCTCTGGGTAAATACCTGGCAACCCGTATGACCACCCTTGGGTTTGTGGTCTTGTGCCATTGAACTGTGGGTAGTGGATTTATGTCGGTTGACGTACAAGGGCTGTGATGACACTTTCTGTTTTAAAATCAAATTAAAATGAAGATTATAGATGTATATTAAATTTCCTGGTTGTTTTTTTTCAGGAGTAAACATCAAGACTTAAAAGTACCTAGTAGCAAAGATTTCTAGATGAAATAAACCTCCAAAAATAAGACCGTTCCGTTATCTCGCCGTTTTAGAACCTGTCTAACTCACCCAAAAACATCACTCTGCCCTTCATCTCCCCAGTCGTTACCCCAAGTGAGGTCACGGGTTAGAATTCCAAAGGAATGCTGTTGGTTTGCTTGTGGTCCAACCTGGAAAACCCCCCCGGCGCCGCAAATAATTGCCCGACACTTTACAGTCCAAACAAACCCTTCCTTATCGCAATTACTCCAAAGAATGCGAGGGAGGGGGAAATAACGGTTTGGTTAGTTTGCCCAGGTTTTAGGCTTAATCATGCCAATCAATTGATTAATGGCTGAAAATTTGATCAGATTAGGTTCTAATTTGGACCTTGACCACAAATTTGGAGGCGTAATATGATTTGGAGATGGAAATAATAACAGTAAGTACACACCTGGCGAGTTTATCCAGTTTTGGAGGAGAGTCTTTATCAAAATCCAACCTTAAATCCGATTAAATGAGGTCAAATATATTTGGTTTATGTCATAAATAAATGTTTCAAATACTGTTGATAATTTGGGCAATATTATCGTGACCATTTTTGGAATGTGAGCATTTCCTCCAAAATCTCAGCTTTATTAAAATATAAGTCGGATGTTTATATAAAGGTGGAGTGTTATGTGATTGATTAAAATGCAGGTTTTTTCTTTTTTGAAGAGAAATATGGCATTTCCGGATTGAAAAAAAAATTGATATGTAAGACTGGATGAAAAAATAAATGGGTTTCATGATATTGACCCTAATAATGTACTTTTGATTCATGGGGTATTTCAAAAATACCATGTGCGATAATTTGTGGATCATTTTATAGTATTTAGATTTTTTTTTTAATAAATGGATTAAAAAGAACTGGATTAAGAGCCCTGAATATTCAATTCTTTATAGATATAAAACAATGTTTATTTTAGCTTTTTTAAAATATATTTTTAGATTTTACAAAAAAAAATTGTACTAAAAACACAGAAAAAATAGATTAAAAAAATACAATTATTGATTTAAAAGGGGGGAAAATCAGGAAATTTAATATACATCTATACTCATTTTAGATATAATATTTATATATATATATTTTTTTAAATGGATTAAAAGAACTAGATTAAAATCCCTGAATATTCTGTTTTTATAATTCTAAAACAATGTTTATTTTAGCTTTTTAAAATAGATTTTTAGATTTTACAAAAAAAATTGAACTAAAAACACAGAAAAAATAGATTAAAAAATTATTGATTTAAAAAGAGTGAAAATCAGGAAATATAATATACATCTATACTTTTCATTTTAATTAATATAGGTTACACTACTAGCAAGGATACCCTGGAATAAATCAGTCCTATTAACAGTTAAAGAGGATATCTAAGTCTAAATCAACAATGGTGCCAAGTGGTTAACCCAAACTGGACCCCGCATGGGTGGTGGGGGATCTTTCAGCAGCAGGTAATTACAGCCAGGATAACACTCTTGCTTACACTGGAGATTACAGCGGCTGTCTGAGCAAGTCATGCAGAAGCCCAAACCATTCGTTGCCAACCTTTCCCGGTCGAAACGAATGGGGATTCTAACAGGCCAACGACTTCAAGTCAACAGCCTCTAGAGATCAGTTTGCTAACCCAACACAGTGTATGAAAAAACACTTAGCAGTAACAATTGGAGTTCACCGAACCGTGTAGTGCCAAGACTTAGCCAAGGACATCCAAGAAACCTTAGATGGGATTTTTTGGTTCCTCTACACCAACCTTTTTGACGAAGAGAGTCATAAACAATTCATATTTTCCAATGTTATTCCTTGTGAGCCATACTATGAATTTAAAAGTCAAAATACATACTACATGTAAATGAGTGGCTTTTCATTTTCAGTTCTTTTAATCCATTTATTAGGAAAAAATCTAAATATGATGTGGATTAAATTTCCTGATTTTTCCCCTTTTAAATCAATAATTGTAATTTTTTAATCCATTTTTTCTGTGTTTTTTTAGTTAAAAAATTATTTTGTAAAATCTAAAAATATATTTTAAAAAAATTAAAATAAACCTTGTTTTAGATCTATAAAAAATTGAATATTCAGGGCTTTAAATCCAGTTCTTTTTAATCCATTTATAAAAATGCTCTGTAAATTATCGCACATGGTATTTATGAGATACTCTGTGAATCAAAACTACATTATTACGGTCAATATCATAAAAAGTAGGCAATTTATTATGTCATGGTTGTTTTCTTACTGCAAAACAAAATAACCAACAAATAGTACTTCTTAATTAACCAAAATCTACTAGAATAGCAACGCTGTTAAACGTGTGCGCATATAAGCCGCACCCTTGATCCAGTCATCATTTATTTTTTGTTACAAATACACCTTATAATTGCGCGAAATAGATTTTTTTTAATTAACACATCTCTGGCAACGGTTGGTGGTTTAGGACCACTTCCAACAGGTTGTCAATCAAACACGTTCATGTCCTTTTCTGGCAACGCCGAGCCGAGTCAAGCCTAAAAGCCGCCGTTTATTTTCTGTACTTTCACACTTGCAAATATGAGAAGGATTTCTTCTGAAAGCAAACAGAGGTGTTATGGAATTAAAGGGGCACAAGGCTAATAAAAAGGATCCTTTGGCGCCATAGTGAGGGTCAAGCAGTTTTGTGGTCTGTTGTCTCGTTAAATGCTAATTTTCTGGCGTACCGCATTATAAGGCGCACTCCCAATGAATGACATTTTTTCCATATATAAGGCGCACTGTCTATTTTGGAGAAAATGTAAGACTTTTAAGTGCGCCTTATAGTGGTGAAAATATGGTAATTGCTATTGACTTCCAGGTATGAAGCACTCACTACTTTACAGTCACCTCTAGAGCCAGCCATTGTTGATGTTTTGGATATTTTTTTGTATAAAATCTTGCAGTGGGGGAGGAGCTATATGATAGAAGATGTTGTAAACTAAGATGGCATCTGCATATTTAACAGTATTGTTTCAGTTCAGGCGTTTGTGTTTTTTTAATATCCAACAGTGCTGGTTTTTCGTTTTTGGTTTTCATTTTTTCCATATATAAGGCGCACTGGATTATAAGACGCACTGTCTGTTTTGGAGCAAATTTAAGACTTTTAAGTGCACCTTATAGTCGTGAAAATACGGCAATTGGAACATTTAAAGTCCAATCTGAGTTATTTTCATCCCAAACTGGCACTCAAATCTTTACGGCTCTTTGTTTTCCACCATTTCAGATACGGGAAATGTACTTTAGTTTACGACCCATGGCTTGTTTCCCCCGTCCTTTGGCTTACTTTCTCTACATCAATGGCGACCAACATGCCAGATGTTATGAAAGACTCTTGGTGTAACTGTCACATGATAGACCTGACACTGATTGGCAGCCACATGTGTTTTTTGGACGTTCCCAAGGCAAACTCGGGCACGAAAGAAGACATTCGGCATTCGGTCCAATGTCAGTCCTTGTGTGAAATACTACCTTTGCCTCCAAGTCAATTTTCTGAACTTGCACGCTTGACTACAGCCCATATATTGATTGCCCCCTCTGCCAGACTCATGGACCCCCCCTTCCCCTTCCTCACATTGCACATACAAATATACACTCCTCCCTCCCTGCCTCCATCCCTCCCTCTCTTCCATACCCTCCCCTGAATTCGAGTTTCTACCCAAGGAACACTGACACAGAAGGCTACAAGCAGACCGGACGCCTAGCTTGACCTAAAAGAGGCGCGTAAACGTCTTCTGCAGGTTTCATCAAGTCATGGCGGGTTCAACAGCTTGTAAACTACTTCTCCTGACGACTACTCTCTTCCTGGTACTGTCATATCCTTTTTTCCCGGTTTTCTTCTACTATTTGCGTCCTTAAATGTCACATGGTGTTGTTTATTTACCCTCTACTACTCGGTCAAACCCAGGGGGGGTCCTTCTTGCTGAAAAAACTCCCTTAAAGCCACCATTTTGGTTCGGATGTAGTGATAGAACAGATGTCATAAAGATCCAGTGTGTACTATGAACCATCTAGGACAGGTGACTTGTATTGAATCTGTCCATCAGTGAGCTCCGGCACCCTTGCTCATTTCCTACTTCATGGGAAAGGAGGCCAGCGGTCTGCTCTGTTTTACTCATCGGGTAAGAGTCGGTTCGAAAAGTGCTCCGGCGGATCCAATGGCAGCCAAAAGGACATGCGAGATGCTTGGTTATTGGTTCCAATTCCCGGTAGGAGTCTGTATTATTATCCTGCTTTTGTGGAGAACAATAGGGGAGTGCTTCCATCTCCATCCCTCTTGTCTTCGCCTCTCTCTCCCTCTCTCTCTCTCTTACCAGCCTTCCAAGTTCTCCTGGCTGGCCCATTGACCGCAAAAATCTCTGATTGGATTTCAAACGGAAGCAAATGATGAGGCTGCCCAGCAAAGTCTTGTTTATTTCCAGTGGATCTAAACATTGGAAGACTACTTGGCCGAAGTGCAAAGTGAAAAGTAGCGCCGTCTCTCTGGCTAGCGTCGGATTTGTCTTTCTTTGACAACAGCCCACAAACACGTGTTTTTGAAGGGCTGAAGGACTGGAGGACTGAAGGAGTGGAGGACTGGAGGACTGAAGGAGTGGAGGGCTGAAGGACTGGAGGACTGAAGGAGTGGAGGACTGGAGGACTGAAGGAGTGGAGGGCTGAAGAACTGATGGACTGAAGACCTGGAGGACTGAAGGAGTGGAGGACTGAAGAACTGAAGACCTGAAGAATTGAAGACCTGAAGAACTGATGACCAGAAGACCTGAAGAAAAAAATGAAGACCTGAAGAACTGAAGACCCGAAGAACTGAAGACCCGAAGAACTGAAGACCCGAAGAACTGAAGACCCGAAGAACAGAAGACCCGAAGAAATGAAGACCCGAAGAACTCAAGACCCGAACAACTGAAGACCCGAACAACTGAAGACCCGAACAACTGAAGACCCGAACAACTGAAGAACCGAAGAACAGAAGAACCGAAAAACTCAAAAAATGAAGAAAAAACTAGTTAAAATGATGCAATTCCAAGCAAACCTCTCCAGAGTCTTTGATTGCGTCCTATCAAAATCCCACAATGAGAATTCCTACAAAAATGCTTTGATATCTCACCAAGTTCACAACGTCCACCATTTTATTTACGTTCTTCTGCAAAATGATCATAGTATTTTCTCTTTCCTGGCTTTGCATCAGTTTCCTTTTTCACAGGCTTAAATCCTCCAGTGACTGGCAGATCATTTTATTGAATGTGTTTGCACCCCGCGTCTTTTCCGCCACATTCCGACTCCCGCCAGAGAAACGAATGAGCCGTCCCTGGTCTTAGTTCCATTTCACCGAGTATTTGCCGTTTATTGAGAACGGCAGGTTTTTTGAAGCATGGCAGCTAAGCCATCCTTTCTTCTCACCATCTACCGTCATCCAATGACATCGTCAAGCCAAAAGAAAGAAACATAACCCGCCGCCCACCTTTTTGAGATGCAGATTGTCGCAAAAATTCACTTTCCGGCCATGTTGACATTGGATGAGGTGGTAATATTCCTAAAAACCAGCTGCCAAATACAGCACGAATCAGCACGTTGGCGACACGGTATAACGTTTGACCTCTCTCTTGATGTACAGAGTTCGAGGACGGCCCGTTCGGAGGAGGACCGAGACGCCCTGTGGGACGCCTGGGGTTCGTGGAGTGAATGTTCTCGCACCTGTGGAGGCGGGGCTTCGTATTCTTTGAGACGTTGTTTGAGTTCCAGGTGAGTTCAATGCAAACGGTGCTATATTTAGCTTTCAGGATATTGTAGATTCAAAGAAAGATTAATTTGTATTTTTGAAACGATTCAGAGAGTATTTTTTAATATAATTTAGACTTTACAATGACATAAGCTCCCCCTCTCAGTAGTTCCACCAAATAAACCCAAACAATAGACCAAATGGTGCGAGTAAACCGCCCACATGCTAGAATGGGGGTTTTCCTAAATCCTGTTATGCTATAAGTCATCCGCTTTTTTCAAAATTACCAGACATTCTTAAGTATGTGTCAAAGTGGCGGCCTGGGGGCCAAATCTGGTCCGCTGTATCATTTAGTGTGGCCCGGGAAAGTTGACTTTATATTTTAGGATCAAATTAAAATGAAGAGTATAGATGTATATTACATTTCCTGATTTTTTCCCCTTTTTAAACCAATAATTGTCATTTTTTAATCAATTTTTAGTTCAAAAATCATTTTGTAAAATCTAAAAATATATATAAAAAAGCTAAAATAAACATTGATTTAAATCTATAAAAAACTGAATATTCATGGCTTTTAATCCAGTTCTTTTAATCCATTTATTTAAAAAAAATCCCAATATTCTATCTAAAATGAGTATAGATATATATATTAAATTTCCTGATTTTCCCCCTTTAAAATCAATGATTGTCATTTTCTTAAACCATTTTTTCTGTGTTTTTAGTTCAAAAATAATTTTGTAAAATCTAAAAATACATTTAAAAAAAAGCTCAAATAAACATTGTTTTAGATCTATAAAAAACTGAATATTCAGGGCTTTTAATCCAGTTCTTTTAACCCATTTATTAAAAAAAATCTAAATATTATATATAAAATGGTTCAATTATATCTAAATGGAAAATTCAAAGATTTCTGCTCAAAAATCCATCAAAACCTGCACAAATGTTCATTTTTATCCTGGGTGAACATACCTTGAAAGTCAGCAGATTTCCCAAAATGATAAATCGGCTTTAACTACAGTGGCAGAGTGTTACACTTGGTGCATGGTCACATTGTACGAGCGCTATTATGTCTTTGCGAGTTAGCCACAAGGCCTAACCCCGCCCCCTTCGCATTTGCGGCTCCCCACAAGCCAAAAGTGTTGAGCAAATGTCGAGTTAACCGCTGCCTTTGGGTGCACATGACTAGTGTGTATTGTGGTTTGCCTCATCATTCAACACAAGCCAAAGCCAGTTCACACAAGTGCTCCTTATACCCCCCCCCCCCCTTCCTCCTTCTCCAGGACCTGCGAAGGCCAGAATATCAAATATCGCACATGCAGTAATGTGGTAAGTTCAGCATCTTCAACCATGGGATTTTTTGTTTTAAAAGATGGACTTGCAATATGGTGAACCCTGCATGAATAATTGACTCTTAAAACGAATTCCTGCTAAAATCAGAATTGCCAATAGGATGCATCGACCAACCGGTGCATTTGGTTTGTTTTTAAAGTGTTTTATTGGCTCAAAATAATACAAGTCAATGAAGGTAAGTGTTGTGATCGGTTATTCCATAATTGGAAGCCATGTTGGCTTGAAAATTCCAGATGATGTACCATATTTTCACGACTATAAGGCGCACTTAAAAGTCTTACATTTTCTCCAAAATAGACATTGCGCCTTATAATACAGTGCGCCTTATATATGGAAAAAACTGAAAACGAAAAACCACCACTGTCGGATATTAAAAAGAACACAAACGCCTGAACTGAAACAATACTTTTAAATATGCAGATGCCATCTTAGTTTACAAAATCTCCCATCATATAGCTCCTCCCCCACTGCAAGATTTTATACAAAAAAATCCAAAACATCAACAATGGCTGGCTCTAGAGGTGACTGTGTAGTAACTGTGTACTTCATACCTGGAAGTCAATAGCAATTACCGTATTCTCACCACTATAAGGCGCACTTAAAAGTCTTAAATTTTCTCCAAAATAGACAGTGCGCCTTATAATACAGTGCGCCTTATATATGGAAAAAATGTCATTCATTGCGGGTGCGCCTAATAATGCGGTGCGCCTTATAGTCGTAAAAATACAATAGTCCGTGGTGTAAACTGAGGATATGCGGGTGTTCACTGTACTGCAAAACTTGGTGAAAATCAGCTGGTTATTTCAAATTAACGTACAAAATCTGATTGGTAGGACTGCCCTTTGGATGCCGGAGACTTCCGGGCTCAGCAGTGTTCGGCTCACGCAGACGTCCGCTACCAGGACCAGTTCCACGAATGGCTGCCCGTGTACAACGACCCGGATAACCCGTGCGCCCTGAAATGCAAAGCCAAGGGTTCGGGGCTATTGATGGAGTTGGCGCCAAAGGTTTTAGATGGAACACGTTGCTATACGGAGTCCCTCGACATGTGCATCAGCGGGACGTGCCAGGTGAGCCTTTTCGTAGGAGTCTTTTAAGATGGTGGCAAGTTCACCCCAAGTAATGCCACTTGATTACTGTGTTCCAGATCGTGGGTTGTGATCACGAGTTGGGAAGTGCTGCTAAAGAGGACAACTGCGGCGTCTGCAACGGGGATGGGTCCTCGTGCCGGCTGGTGCGAGGACACTACAAATCTCAGCGAGCCTCGGGGGAACGTAGGTTCGACGGCGTGGGTGCTTGGACGTTTGGTCGCCGGTCAGATGGTGACAGAGAGTTAACTGTTAAAGCCAGCTCTCAAAATTATATTCATGAGAGAGAGAGTTTAATATCTAAGAGAGAGAGAGAGAGTTTGATATCTAAGAGAGAGAGAGAGAGAGTTTAATATCTAAGTACTGTTTAAGATCTAACTACTGTTTAAGATCTAAGTACTGTTTAATATCTAAGTACTGTTTAATATCTAAGTACTGTTTAATATCTAAGTACTGTTTAATATCTAAGTACTGTTTAATATCTAAGTACTGTTTAATATCTAAGTACTGTTTAATATCTAAGTACTGTTTAATATCTAAGTACTGTTTTATATCTAATTACCGTTTATTATCTAAGTACTGTTTAATATCTAAGTACAGCTCTCAGAATTATATTCATGAGAGAGAGTTTAATATCTAAATATCTACTGTTTTCAACAATACTTAGATATTAAACAGTACTTAGATATTAAACAATACTTAGAAATTAAACAATACTTAGATATTAAACAATGCTTAGAAATTAAACAATACTTAGATATTAAACAGTACTTAGATATTAAACAGTACTTAGATATTAAACAATAATTAGATATTAAACAATACTTAGACATTAAACAGTACTTAGATATTAAACAGTACTTAGATATTAAACTGTCTCTCATGAATATAATTTTGAGAGCTGGCTTCAACAGTAAACTCTCTGTCACCATTTGACCGGCGACCAAAAGACCGTCAACCAAAAGACCGTGTGATGTGGTGTGGTCATTTTTTTGCAAAATATTTGATTCTCATAAGCTGCATTTCATCTGTTTCCATATCAAGCTGAAGACACCGCTGTGGTCATCCCCTTCGGTAGCCGTCACATCCGTCTTGTTTTGAAAGGTCCGGATCACTTGTGTAAGTCCTGGTAGGTCCAGGTTGTTCTTTCGTCCAAATCAGACAAGTCCTGTATCACATTAGCACTGAAAATGTTGCTTCTCACCGTAACCCTTAACCACATCATCATCATCATCATCATCCATTGCTATTTGGACTCGACGAATGTCTCCATCAAGAAATGTCATCATGAGACAAATTGAATCAGTTGCTAATCATACGTTTAACCTACTGTGTGTTTCCATTCCGCTTTGGCTTTCCCATGCCTTTTTTCTCAATGAAAACCTTTTTTTGGCATGTAAATTGCAAACATCTGTGCGCAGATGTTGACTGTTGTCGGTAAGCGCGGATTCTTACGTCCGCCAATGTTGTTCTTGCCCTTAATGTCCTTGTTAGAAAACCGCATGGCCGTGTCAGAGTTGAAATCGGGTCAAATAACGGAAGACGGGGGAGTTAAATGTGTGGGAAGTGGTCCGCTAGGGGGTCCCGTGAAGTTGTCCGGCCTAACAGGACCTTTGTAGGTGTTTTAGAGTGTACATACATTAATAAAACTGGACCTAAATCCAAAATAGTAGACTTAGATGGTGTTCATCCTCTACATTGAAATTGAAATGTATTTTTTGTTTCCTAGATGTGAAGAGCAAGACTCTGCAAGGGGAAAAAGGCCAATGCCTTTTTGATAAAACAGGGAAGTACCAACTGGAAAACACAACTATGGACTACCAGAAACTGCCCGATAAGGAAGTTCTGAGAATTCCCGGACCACTCGAGGCCGATTTCACCATCCACGTAAGTACTTTCGCTTGTTTTAAATCTGGAAATATTGTCAGAAAAATACATTGATTGCCAGAAATAGCTCAGCTTCCACAAACTTTTTGCGTGACTGGACGTTTGCCGGTCAAATGTACTTAGCTATTAAACAGTACTTGGATATTAAACATTATTTAGATATTAAACAGTACTTAGATATAAAACAGTACTTAGGAATCAAACAGTACTTGGATATTAAACAGTACTTGGATATTAAACTGTACGTAGATATTAAACTGGACTTAGATATTAAACAGTACTTAGATATTAAACAGTACTTAGATATTAACCATTACTTAAATAATAAACAGTACTTAGATATTAAACAGTACTTGGACATTAATCAGTACTTAGATATTAAACAGTACTAAGATATTAAACAAGACTTAGATTTTAAACAGTCCTTAGATATTAAACAGTACTTAGATATTAAAAAGTACTTAGATATTTAACTTCTCACTTAGATATTAAACAGTAATTAGATATTAAACAGTACTTAGATATTAAACAGTACTTGGATATTAAACAGTACTTAGATTTTAAACAGTCATTAGATATTAAACAGTACTTAGATATTAAAAAGTACTTAGATATTTAACTTCTCACTTAAATATTAAACAGTACTTAGATATTTAACTTCTCACTTAGATATTAAACAGTACTTAGATATTAAACTCTCTCTCATGAATATAATTTTGAGAGCTGGTTTCAACAGTAAACTCTGTGACCATTTGACCAGCGACCAAAAGACTGGCGACCAAACGTCTGAGCATCACTCTTTGCACAGGTGGAGTTTACAGGTGGGGCAGACAGTGTCGTCCAGTACATATTCTACCAGCCGATTATCCATAGATGGAGGGAAACCGATTTCTTCCCTTGTTCTGTCACCTGTGGCGGTGGTGAGCAAGCTAACAAATTTGCAACAGGTTATTTTGGAAGGTGTTTTGGTAAATAAATATGGTGTCCTTGACATAGGTTACCAATTGACATCGGCGGAATGCTTCGATCTTCGAAGTAACCTCGTGGTGGTGGACCAGTACTGTCATTATTACCCGGAGAACATCAAACCCAAACCTAAAATCCAGGAGTGCAACATGGATCCGTGCTTAGCTAGGTAAGAACATCAGATTTTTGTTTATTAAACACAGGATTAAATGATCTTATTTTGTCTTGAAGTGACGGCTACAAGGAAATAATGCCGTATGACCTCTACCACCCACTACCACGGTAAAGCCTACTTATTTTCTGTACTTTTAAGCACAGTAGATAGAAATAATTTGTCTTTTCAGGTGGGAAAGCAGTCCTTGGACCGCCTGCTCCGTTTCCTGTGGCGGAGGAATCCAGAGTCGCTCGGTTTCGTGCGTGGAGGAAGACATGCAAGGGACCGTGATGGCCACAGAGGAGTGGAAGTGCCTGTACTCTGCCAAGGCAGCCATCTTGCAGCCCTGCAATACCTTTGAATGTCCCAACTGGGTGGCTCAGGAATGGTCACCGGTAAGTTCTGCAAAAGTGTTCATTAGTTTTTAGGTGCTTGGATGTTTGGTCGCTAGTCTTTTGGTTGCCAGTCAAATGGTGACAGAGAGTTTACTGTTGAAGACAGCTCTCAAAATTATATTCATGAGAGAGAGTTTAATAACTAAGAGAGAGAGTTTGATATCTAAGAGAGAGAGTTTAATATCTAAGAGAGAGTGTTTAATATCTAAGAGAGAGAGAGAGAGTTTAATACCTGAGAGAGAGAGAGTTTAATATCTGAGAGAGAGAGTTTAATTACTGAGAGAGAGATTAATATCTAAGAGAGAGGGTTTGATACCTAAGAGAGTTTAATATCTAAGAGAGAGAGAGTTTAATATCTAAGAGAAACAGTTTAATATCTAAGAGAGAGAGTTTAATGTCTAAGTACTGTTTAATATCTAAGTATTTTTTTAATATCTAAGTATTTTTTTAATATCTACCTACTGTTTAATATCTATGTACTGTTTAATATTTAAGTACTGTTTAATATTTAAGTACTGTTTAATATCTAAGTACTGTTTAATATCTAAGTACTGTTTAATATCTAAGTACTGTTTAATATCTAAGTACTGTTTAATATCTAAGTACTGTTTAATATCTAAGTACTGTTTAATATCTAAGTACTGTTTAATATCTAAGCACACTTGACCGGCGACCAAACGTCCGTTCACAAGTTTTTACAGCATATTTTGTTCTGTGTCCTGATTAGCTAAGGGCCTGTAGACCACAATTCTGCAAAATACTGATGTATTATTTTGCTAAAGCTGAGAACGTTCTTAATTGTCCTTCTTGGTTTTACCCTTCAGTGCACCGTGACATGTGGTCAAGGTCTTCGCTACAGGGTGGTGCTTTGCATTGACCATAGGGGGCTCCATGCGGGGGGATGCAACCCCGCCATTAAGCCCCATATCAAGGAGGAGTGCCTGGTGACTGTGCCATGCTACAAGCCCATAGGTGGGTTTTCAATCGTGCATAAAACGGGCTTCTATTAAGTTTTTCTTCTTCTGGTGTTTCAGATACGATTCCCGTCGAGGCCAAACCGTTGTGGCACAAGCAGGCCATAGAACTGGAAGAGGAAACTGTGGTGACCGAGGAGCCAAAGTGAGTTACTACTGGATTAATATGTGCACCAATAGGTGGTCCGGTTTAGGAAATGGAATTAAATGCTTTATCGTCAATTAGTTAGCATGGAAGCATAAAACTAACGGGCTACTTACTGACTCAGTGTTAATGCCATTTTAGATATA
Organism: Stigmatopora nigra; assembly: GCF_051989575.1. Lineage (NCBI taxonomy): Eukaryota > Metazoa > Chordata > Actinopteri > Syngnathiformes > Syngnathidae > Stigmatopora > Stigmatopora nigra. Next base: position 6,707,362 of record NC_135527.1, on the reverse strand, counting down.
ATATTTAGATTTTTTTTTTAATAAATGGATTAAAAGAACTGGATTAAAAGCCTTGAATATTTTGTTTTTTATAGATCTAAAACAATGTTTATTTTAGATTTTTTTATATATATTTTTAGATTTTACTAAATGATTTTTGAATTAAAAACACAGAAGAAATAGATTTAAAAAATTACAATTATTGATTTAAAAGGGGGGAAAGTCAGGAAATTTAATATACATCATATTTAGATTTATTTTTATATAAATGGATTAAAAGAACTGGATTAAAAGGCCAGAATATTCATTTTTTTATAGATCTAAAACAATGTTTACTTGAGATTTTTTAAAATATATTTTTAGATTTTACAAAATCATTTTTGAACTAAAAACACAAAAAAAATTGATTAAAAATGACTATTATTGCTTTAAAAAAGGGAAAATCAGGAAATTTAATATACATCTATACTCTTCATTTTAATTTGATCCTAAAACAGAAAGTCAGCACTCATAATTGACTTTCCCAGGCCACACAAAATGATTCGGCGGGCCATATCTGGCCCCCGAGCCGCCACTTTGACTCATACACTCATAAAAAGCCGAGATTTTTTGCATGAAACATCTGCGACTTTGCTTGGCCTCTCAAGTGAGAAAGCAGCAATGAAGAACAAAACAAAAAAATTAAATATGTGCGTGTAACATAGCCTTACTCCCAAGCCAATACTAATAGTCTTTCTGCCAACCAGATGGGACAGAATTACAAAGAAGACTAGTCCTGTATTGGATTTACTCAAAAAAAGAAAAGCACTCAATGAAAGCTTTCCACTGACGGAAATGTAATTGATGGGATTAGGAAAGAAGCTTTGGCGGATATTACAAACATCTGCTTATGAAAGGCATCACCATAACTCACAAACATCTTCACATGGATATATTTTATTTGTTGATGCTAAACATGACGCCACAAAACTCGTATGAGATGACTCAAGTAAGGTTTTATCCGTCAAATGGGATTCGTATAACGAACAGCAGCTCATTTTCGGTTCAGACTGTATTTTCTCACACTTTAAAATAGCCTTAAAATGGTTGAATTTGACAATTTCTCGCATATAAGCCACCCCCAGATTCCTAATTTTCATATTCATGGTTTTAAGGGAGTACAAATGTCTTACTTTGAAGGGAATATCTTCAAAACACAGCTGCTTTCATTATTCAGTTCTCATCCGTCCACAAGAACAACAATTTTGTCAAAAACATGCAAAAATATATATATAAGCCGCTCCACGTATAAACCATACTTTTAAAATTGCCCTAAAATGGTTGAATTTGACAATTTCTCCAGTATAAGCCGCCCCCTGATTCCCAATTTTCACCTCCATATTTAAAAAGGAAGTCAGGTGATCAGTACAACAAGGAAGTGTGTCCATAGCGGTCTAGTTTGTTATCTTTAGGTAAGATAACGGCGCCCTGAGCGAGCAATGGCAGACAAAAGTGAGGTTTTTAACAATTTATGCAAGATAACGTTTATTTTTTTTGGTTGAATTTTATTCACAGGCATCAAAATACATTTTATTTAGCATTTTATCTGTTTATATTTTCTCTATTTTGAAAATAAAATGACCGTATCGGCCATATTGTCTTGCATTAGGGCGTTTCGTCTTTGTTACTATGCAGCTTTGTGAAATTTGTGTGCATATAAGCCGTACCCTTGATTGAGTCATCATTTTTTTGAGCCAGAAATACGACTTATTTACACATTTCTCACATTTTATGCAAGATATATACGGTTTTGACAGGTATACACTCCTTTTGTTTTGTTCTAGTTTCATCCCAGACCCTTGGCAACCTTGTACCCGAACTTGCGGCGCCGGGATTCGGCAACGCGCCGTCAAATGCCGAGTCCTACTCGCCTTCTCTCAGACGGTTGCCGACCTCCCCGACGACGAGTGCAAGGGCGTTAAACCTGCGACCAGCCAAGCCTGCTACGGGATGCCTTGCCAAAAACTAGAAGCTGTCGAGGACCAAGACCCAGAAGAAGAAGAGGAGGCGGAGTATGAGTGGGAATACAACGGGTTCACGGAGTGTTCCAAGAGTTGCGGTGGAGGTACGGAACTTACTCGCCATAGCGGCGTATGTACGTATGTACCAGAAGCCATTTTGGCAGTGTGTTTCCATCTCAGGTGTGCAGGAAGCGGTGGTCGTTTGCCTGAACCAGAAGACCAGAGAACCTGCAGCGAGCCAGATGTTGTGTGTTAGCACGGGAAGGTCACCGCCATTTCTCCAGGAATGCAAAATGCAACAATGTCCTCCCAGGTAAAAAAAGCTTGAAATGAAATGAGAAAACTTCAGACACTGTTCAACGAATTGGAGAAGTCAGACGCAGACTGGTTTCTGGCTGATTGACAGAGAGGCGGAAGTAACAATTGGATTTAAAGGACTGTGGACCACTGGTCGCCGGTCTTTTGGTCGCTGGTCTAATGGTGACAGAGAGTTTACTGTTGAAACCAGTTCTCAAAATTATATTCATGAGAGAGAGTTTAATATCTAAGTACTGTTTAATATCTAAGTACTGTTGAAACCAGCTCTCAAAATTATATTCATGTGTGTTTAATATCTAAGTACTGTTTAATATCTAAGAGACAAGTTTAATATCTAAGTACTGTTTAATATCTAAGAGACAAGTTTAATATCTAAGTACTGTTTAATATCTAAGAGACAAGTTTAATATCTAAGTACTTTTAATATCAAAGTATTGTTGAAACCAGCTCTCAAAATTATATTCATGAGAGAAAGTTTTATATCTAACTACTGGTTAATATCTAAGTACTGTTTAATATCTAAGTACTGTTTAATATCTAAGAAAGAAGTTTAATATCTAAGTACAGTTTAATACCTAAGTACTGTTGAAACCAGCTCTCAAAATTATATTCATGAGAGAGTTTGATATCTGAATATCTACTGTTTTCAACAGTACTTAGATATTAAACAGTACTTATATATTAAACTCTCTCTTAGATATTAAACTCTCTATCTTAGATATCAAACTCTATCTTTGATATTAAACTCTCTATCTTAGATATTAAACTCTCTATCTTAGATATTAAACTCTCTATCTTAGGAATGAAAGTGTTTAACGTAGCCTCAATTGTAGTGTGAGTACTTAAACTTGTTCAAAGAAGGTGTGTTAACTCCTACGTTGTATGTACAGGTGGGAAGAAGGCGAATGGAGCCCATGTTCCGTTTCCTGCGGTGTCGGACTCATGTCCCGCAACGTGGCGTGCATTCACCGGTCCAGCAACGCTACGGAGATTCTTCCAGATGAAAACTGCGTTGAACCCAAGCCAGTCTCCGTCCAGGCCTGCAATCGCCTTGAATGTCCTCCAATGTGGGAGACTCAAGACTGGGGACAGGTGGGAAGAATTTTTAGAAGTTGTGTTGCTCCTTTGCTAGTGAAAAATGAACATTTGGTTTTCGTTGTTGCAGTGTTCTACGGGTTGTGGAAATGGAGTGGAGAAGAGGCAAGTCCTGTGCAAGCAACATTTGGCAGATGGCAGCGTCCTCGAGCTGCCAAACACATTTTGTCCTAGCAAAATGCCAGCAAAGCAGAGGCTGTGTAGTGCTGAGCGACATTGTCCACCACAGTGGGTCACAAGCTGGTCTCCGGTAGGCTTCCTTCTAGTATTATCTCCATTTTAGATATAATATTTAATGTTTTTTCATAAATGGATTAAAAGAATTGGATTAAAAGCCCCGAATATTCCAATTTTTATAGATCTATAACGAAGTGTATTTTAGCTTCTTTTAAATATATTTTTAGATTTTACAAAATTATTTTTGAACTAAAAACACAGAAAAAAAATATTTAAAAATTATAATTATTGATTTAAAATAATGGGGAATTTATAATATATATTTATTTGCATACAAGACTTAGTGTTGCTATACTCTTTCACCAGTAGATTTTGGCAAATTAAGATGTACTATTTGTTGGTTATTTTCTGTTTTGCAGTAAGAAAACAACCATGACTTGATGATTTGCTAACTTTTTTATGATATTAACCCTAATAATGTACTTTTGATTCATATAGTATCTCATAAATACCATGTGTGATAATTTGCAGACCATTTTTTTATAAATGGATTAATAATAACTGGATTAAAATCCCTGAATATTCAGTTTTTTATAGATCAAAAACAGTTTATTTAAACTTTTTTTATATGTTTAGATTTTACAATATTATTTTTGAACTAAAAACACAGAAAAATGGATTAAAATAATTACAATTATTGATTTAAAAGGGGAAAAAATAGGAAATTCAATATACATCTATACTCTTCATTTTAATTTGATCCTAAAACAGAAAGTCAACACTCATAATTTACTTTCCCGGTCCACACAAAATCATACGGCATGCCAGATTTAGCCCCCGTGCCTCCACTTTGACACATATCACACATTACCAAACCTTATATTTACCACCTCTTTTGTTTATGTGTCATTCAGTGTTCCGTAACTTGCGGAAACGGCATGCAAAGACTCGAGACTATCTGCAAGAAACAAGGAGACAATGGACAATTTCGTCCCCTCGATCCAAACAATTGCTCTTCCTTAGTCCGACCCACCAGAATACGACCATGTTCTCTCCGACTCTGCAAAGGTAAGACATCCTCTTTTCACTTAAATACACAAAATTGAAGAAAAAATAACCAAAAATGTTCATTTTTTGTGGCTCCCAGATTCCTTCAAACTCAGCCCTACCATCCTAACCCAGAAAAATGTTTACATCCAATGGAAAAAAACCAGAAAAGTTCATTTAGTAGTCGGCGGCATTGCCTATCTACTTCCCTGGACAACTATAGTCCTCGGATGTCCAACACGTCATGTCCTGAAAGCAAATATCCGATGGTTAAAAGACGGGAAACCTCTAGTGAACATCCCACGGGTATCCGTGACTCCATTAGGATTAGTCAAAGTCCTCCAGGTGGGCACATCTGATACCGGGGTCTACACTTGTGTTGCTGGACCAGCTAAGGAACATCTAGTCCTCCAAGTCCTTGGTGGAGACCAGAAGATCCCCAAACTGGACTTATCCAGATCGCAAGACTCGGGTATTTCTCCTCATGTTTATGACCGCATTGTCCAGCGCTTATTCCAACTAGAGGAGGAAAGAAACAAGTCTACGTCAGAAGAGGTTTTCCATATTCCGAATATTGTTGTTCTGGACAGTCAGAGACTAGATGACATCAACCGTCTCCGGGGAAAACAAGGCGAGAGAGCTATAGTCCAGTTACTTAAAGAACTATCACTAGTGTCCCACTATGAAACCAATGAATCAACTCTCCATCATCCAGAAATGTCCAGTTACACCACCAGGGCGCCTTTTCTGCAAAAACCGAATGGGAAAAGCCTTTTAACCAGACCTAGAAGCCCAGTAATCATCCAAAGTCCTCTGACGATTGTAGAAGGTCCATCTTCTAATGTCACCGTCAATGTAGGGACGCTAATTTTACTCCGGAAGTCTTATTCCAGTTTAGAAATCAAGTGCGAGACTCTAGGCTACCCGGAACCGTCCATCACATGGACCAAGAATGGAAAACAGTTTCCGTACAATAGCAGGTAAGACAAGGACAACCTTTGAGTAAAACTACAGACTAACTTAATTGGACTTTCCCTTTTAGGTTAAAGTTTTTGTCCACTGGATCACTAAGGATCCAGTCTCCAAATCAAGCAGATGAAGGTCTTTACACATGTACTGCCTGGAACCGGTTAGGATCCTCATCACGTTCCTCGTGGTTACAGGTTATGGGTAAGGATTCTGTTCAGTTCTTGAAAATCCTGATGTCAGAACTTGCTGACTTAGGCTATTCTGTAAGTTTACACACATGTGCTAATGTGTGTGTACTTGTGGAGTAGTATCGTATTTTCACGACTATAAGGCGCACCGCATTATAAGGTGCACCCTCAATGAATGACATTTTTCCATATATAAGGCGCACTGTATTATAAGACGCAGTGTATTATAAGGTGCACTGTCTATCTTACAAACCATCACTATACATTGACCTGTTTTTTTGGGATATTAATGGATGTGTTAGAATATTAACAACAAGCAAGTCAGCATTACTAAACTAGATCTAAATCTGAATCGTTTGCCAAATAGGTGTCACCAGCTGCCAAGATTTTACTGTTTAATGAACATGTTTTCGCTGAACTCGCAATTACATAAAGTCAGCGGGCATCATTAAAGTTTAATATTAGCCCTCGAGCCAAAGGAAAAGACCATTCTTGGCTGATTTATATGCCAAGTAGTGAACGCCACCCACTTAAATATGGTGGAAATTAACATTTAATGGCAATATAGTTGACAGTATCAAGATATGATCACTATTAAACAGCAGGGTGAAAAAAAATGGCTAAAAATCGAACTTGTCAACCATTGTTTACCCAATTTAACCAATACCGTATTTTCACAACTATAAGGCGCACCCTCAATGAATGACATTTTTCCATATATAAGGCGCACTGTATTATAAGGTGCACTGTCTATTTTGGAGAACATTTACGACTTTTAAGTGCGCCTTATAGTCGTGAAAATACGGTAATTGCTATTGACTTCCAGGTATGAAGCACTCACTACTTTACAGTCACCTCTAGAGCCAGCCATTGTTGATGTTTTGGATTTGTTTTGGTATAAAATCTTGCAGTGGGGGAGGAGCTATATGATGGAAGATTTTGTAAACTAAGATGGCATCTGCATATTTAACAGTATTGTTTCAGTTCATGCATTTGTGTTTTTTTTAATATCCGACAGTGGTGGTTTTTCGTTTTTGGTTTTCAGTTTTTTCCATATATAAGGCCCACTGTATTACAAGGCGCACTGTCTATTTTGGAGAAAATGTAAGACTTTTAAGTGCGCCTTATAGTCGTGAAAATACGATATTTGGTCTGGCTGACTCAGTAGTGGGGAATGTGCAATTCGTGCCATAGGCTTAAAAGTCCCTTCAGATTTGTGTTGTCCCACCTCTCCTTAACGTGTGACCATTCGCAACCTCTCTGGATTCCAATCAAAGAGACGGCAAGCCGCTGCTTTACTTCGCATTCTGGCGCTTTGCTTAGCCATATGACAACAATTAGCTTTTAGGGGAGGTTTCAAAGAAAAACATAGTCCAGGGATTTCAATTCCCATTCACTGTATTTTCAGGAAGTAGAGGAAGAAACTGTGTCCAAGTTGTTGGAGTGAACAACCCTGATTGTCCTGTTGACAACAACAAAAACAGCAGCGTCCAATCAGCTACGCACAGGTTGGTCGCCATCCGTGTTTTGTCCTTATTTCGGCATGCTAATGTTGGATATTCTCGTTGAGGAGTTGGCGTTCTGAGCCTTGGACCCCGTGCTCCGTCAGTTGCGGGGGCGGATCCCAGGTCAGACGAGTACGCTGTGTGGAGGGTTCAGATGGCGGGTCAACTGAGGTGGAGCGCCACCGCTGTCTTGGCGCTGGGCGGAAACCGTCCGACTCCAGAATGTGTAATGTTCTGACCTGTGCTAGTTGGGCTACTAGCTCCTGGGGACTGGTAAGTAACTTATTGTTTTCTCTAATGACCATCATATCGTGTAACCATCAAACAGTTACAGGACGTTTGGTCCCTGGTCTTTTGGTATCTAAGTACTGTTTAATATCTAAGAGAGAAGTTTAATATCTAAGTAGTGTTTAATATCTAATTGCTCTTTAATATCTAAGTACTGTTGAATATCTAAGTGCTGTTTAATATCTAAGTACTGTTTAATATCTAAGTACTGTTTATTATCTAAGATAGAAGTTTAATATCTAAGTACAGTTTAATACCTAAGTACTGTTGAAACCAGCGCTCAAAATTATATTCATTAGAGAGTTTCATATCTGAATATCTACTGTTTTCAACAGTACTTAGATATTAAACAGTACTTCAATATTAAACAGTACTTAGATATTAAACAGTACTTAGATATTCAACAGTACTTAGATATTAAACAGCATTTAGATATTAAACAGTACTTAGATATTAAAGAGTACTTAGATATGAAACCGTACTTAGAATATTAAACAGTATTTTGATATTAAACAGGACTTGGATATTAAACAGTACTTAGATATTAAACAGTACTTAGATATTAAACAGTACTTAGATATTAAACAGTACTTAGATATTAATCTTCTTTCTTAGATATTAAACAATACTTGGATATTAAACAGTACTTGGATATTAAACAGTACTTAGATATTAAACAGTATTTAGATATGAAACCGTACTTAGAATATTAAACAGTATTTTGATATTAAACAGTACTTCAATATTAAACAGTACTTAGATATTAAACAGTACTTAGATATTAAACCGTACTTAGATATTAAACAGCACTTGGATATTAAACAGTACTTAGATATTAAACAGTACTTAGATATTAAACAGTACTTAGATATTAAACTCTCTCTCTCATGAATATAATTTTGAGAGCTGATTTCAACAGTAAACTCTCTGGTACCATTTGACTGGCGACCAAAAGACCAGCAACCAGACGTCCAATCAAAGCACCAATCAAACTATTAATCTTGCCTCTTCTAGTGTAATGGTCAATGTATCGGTCCAAGTTTGGCTGCACAGCACCGCCACGTTTTCTGCCAAGACGCCAACGGCACCAGAGTGTCCTCCGGAATATGCAGTGGACTCCAACGGTAACAAAAAAAAACAAAAAAAACAATCCTTGTATCGTAACCTGACTTCAATCTGCTTACCTTTCCAGGCCGGTCAACATTAGGAACTGCTCAGCGGAGGCTTGCGCGACACGGTGGCGAGTCGGACCGTGGACGCAGTGCACCGCCACCTGTGGCCGACACGGGTTCCAATCCCGCCGGGTGACCTGCACGAGGCGGTCCGGTGAACTGGCATCGCGGGAACAACACTGCTCGTGGCGGCCTCGCCCTCGCAGCTGGCAACGTTGCAACATGGCGCCTTGCAGCGGAGGTGAGTTGTTCGATAGCCGCCATGCTAATGTCCCAAAGACGTAGCTGTTATTGATTATTTATTGACCTTAGCTGGAGGGTGCCGGGACAGCACTAGGTACTGTGAGAAGGTCCGGCAATTGGAGCTGTGTACGCTGCCCCAGTTTAAGAGTCGCTGCTGCCGTTCGTGTCTCGACACCTGACGAACGGAGGGAGGACAAACGCCAGGGACGTCGGAAAATGAGCGGACTTCTACGAAAAAAATGATGCACAAGTTGACTTTTAAAGAGAGATGGACGGATTGGACGCTTGGAAATCTGCACCTAATGCAATGACCACTGGAAAGGATCGGGAATTGAACATTTTTAGTGGGCTTAACAACCCGCCTCCATTTTAAAAAATGTTATATAGTCTTCCCTGGATAATCGCGAATTCAATTCTTCATGATTTTTTGGTGTTGTTATTAATTATTATCATTTTTTTAAAGGAAAATCCATGCTGAAACTTGTAAAAGTACTGAGCAATTTGCAGTTTTTTTTTCCTATTTTCGGAGCCATTTTTGGTGTATATTAACCGCGATATTTGAGGGATTACTGTATTTCACTAAGAATGGAATGAAATATTGAATATAAGAAAACAAAAAACTTATTTTGCACTTGAAATTCAACTGAAGTTTGTTTAAAACATGACTTGTTGATTTTATTTTTAAATTTCGATCATTTTGCTTGGTGATATTTTTGCTGAAAACATGTATTTTAACCACTTTTGGGGGTTTTGATTTTGTATTTGCACATTTAGTCAATTCCTTAAAAATGAGTTCCTTCTCAGCACAACTTTAAGAAAAGAAATTTAAAGTGTCACTCCATTAATGTTTTCATTTTTAGAACAAATATGTATTTTCTATTGATTATTTATTCACTAAATGAGCACTTTTTTGATTCAAGTGCAACAGGAACGAAAACTATTTTCATTTTGATGTTTCAATTTTGTAGATATGTATTTTCTCTTATTTATTTTCCATTTGTGTTTGTTTGTAAAGTTCTGTAAATATGTATTTTCCACTTTTTCAAAATTTGAAGTCCTCAAAGCAATAATTGTATTTAATATACATGCTGAGGTTGCCCTCTGTTGGTATATTTGAGTTTTTATTAGGTTTTTTTCATGAAATAAATGAAGCACATTCCTTTCATAATAAACTCTTGTGTTTTTTATTCATAAATAATAAAAAATAAAAGTGAATTGGAGTGTATCATTTGTGTTTATATATGTTCCCCTCTATGGTAAATTTAAACAAAATTATGATCAATTTTTAATTAAAATTAATTAATTTGAAGAAGTGTTTATGATCTGTAAATAGAAACACGTGCGTTTAAAAAGGTAAATAATTATGAATTGTAAACAAAGCAAAAAATAGTCCAATAAATAATATAATCTTTTCCTGTTTTAATTAATAACATTTATATTTTTTATCAAAAGTAATTTTAAAATAATTTCATTCTCTTTTCTGGTGTGGTTTTGTGCAATTTAAACTTTGTTAAAAAAGTGAAACAATAACAAAATAGACGCTCGAGGCATAGCTATGACGTAATAATCCTGCGACGACAATTCATCTCTGTTCATCATCACATTGCGAAGTCCACTGTAAGTAACTCTCAAATCAATGACATTTTTTGACTATTTAAGCTTCCCGATTTATGCGCAATTCACTCATCAGCATTTAAATTAAGTTTATCAATGTAATCGGGCAAGACGATTGTTTTTTTAATACTCCTCCGCTTGTGTTGTTTAATCATTCGTACTATCTTTGCAGTCGCATTTTTTAATATTTGCACATCACTGTGCCTTTTTGTTTACTATTGAAGAAAAAGATGAACGATTCAACGAGGGGAGAAGAAGATGACGGAGGTCATAGCAAAGAGACAGACAAGAAGAAAAGATCACGAGTCAAGCAATTGATGGGCGAAGTGAAGAAACAAGTGGAGTTCTGGTTCGGAGACGTTAATCTTCACAAGGATCGCTTCTTGAAAAAGCTCATTGAGGAGTCCAGTGATGGCTGTAAGTCCCCAAAACAATGTCAGATACAAACAATCCCCTACTTACAAACATTCAACTTACGAACAAACGTTACATACGAACACGTCTGCAAATTGCGTTTATGTCGAAAAATGTTCGTAAGTTCGATTTTGTATTGCGCGCCTTTTTACGAGTAGTGCTTCTTTCCACCGCTAATACCGACGCCTGGCGCTGTGAGAGCTCAGCTTAAATATACTTATATAGGCCTTAAACATGAATTATAATACAAAATATAGCACTGAATCAACTTCAATTTGAACTTTGTAAGTAGGGAAGCGTCTGTAATGTGATTTTTCCTCCTTAGATGTTGATTTGTCAGTGCTGGCGAGCTTTAACCGTCTCAAAAAGCTGACTGATGACACCAAACTGATCGCCAGGGCTCTGAAGAATTCATCCGTGGTGGAGGTAATGTTTTTTTATCCACCATTTTCTTCTGGGGAGTGGATAGCAACTTGTGGGAAACTTTTAGGTGAATTTAGAAGGCGATAAAGTGAGACGACTGCTTCCTCTCGGAGACGCGCCGACGGACGTGGACAGCCGTACGGTTTACGTGGTAAGATATTTAAATTAAAAATTAACGGAAGTTTTAGGGTTTAATTGGTGTGGTGTTTTTTTTTGTAGGAACTTTTACCCAAGGACGTGAATCATGGTTGGATTGAGAAGGTTTTCTCTAAATGTGGGAATGTCGTCTATGCTAGTATTCCCAGGTATAAACCCACGAAGGATCCTAAAGGGTTCGCCTTTGTGGAGTTTGAGAATCCGGAACAAGCCAGTAAAGCCATTGAGGTGATTGTTTATTTGTTATTGGCATTGTGAGCGGAGAATTTATGTTTTTTTTTGGTCAAGATGCTTAATAATCCTCCCGAAGATGCTCCAAGAAAACCAGGAATTTTCCCTAAAACCAAGAAAGGGAAACCTCTCCCACAACCCGTAGAAAACCAGCCTTTAGGTAAGATAAATATGGGGGAAAATTGTATTTTTTTTTTACCATGTGATTTTTTGGGGGGCCTCTAGGTGGCAGTGGAGAGGAAGAGAAGAAAAAACGGAAAAAGAAGAAGAAAAAGAATCCAGTAGAGGGAGTTAAAGAGACGGAGATGGATGATGTGGAGACGTCGGAGGAGATGCAGAAGAAGAAGAAAGTGCGTTCGGAGAAAGTTTCGGATAAAAAACGACGGCGTTCACTTGTGGAGGAGGAGTCAGAAATGGGGGTGCCATCCAAGATGAGGAAGATGGGGGAGAAAGATGAAGATGTGTCGGAAAGTGGTGAGGTGGCGTCGAATATTAAAGGGGGGGAGATGGGTAATAATTGGGATTTTTTTTTGGGGGGGGGGTGTAGAACCTCCCGTGGATGGAGAACGCGGGAAAGAAAACCATGAAGACTCGCTGGTTAAATCCAAGAGGAAGAGGAAGAAGAAGCATAAGGAAAAGCTGAAAATTGGCGAGGAAGTCATCCCATTGAGAGTCTTATCCAAGTAATATGTTTATATTTTTTTATGTCTGGAGATTTTAATTCATAAGAAAATTTAATTGGATTGGATATATGTATATGTATATGTATAAATATACATATACACATACACACACATAAATACACATACATATACACATTTATACACTTACACATACAAATACACATATATACACATACAAATACACACATACACATACATATACAGATATACATATACATACACATATATATACATATACAGATATACATATACATACACATATACACACATACACATACATATACAGATATACACATACATACACATATACACACATACACATACATATACAGATATACATATACATACACATATACACACATACACATACATATACAGATATACATATACATACACATATATATACATATACATACACATATACACACATACACATACATATACAGATATACATATACATACACATATACACACATACATATACAGATATACATATACATACACATATACACACATACATATACAGATATACATATACATACACACATATATATACATATACAGATATACATATACATACACATATATATACATATACATACACATATACACACATACACACACACATATACACACACATACATATATATATATATACATATGCATACACACACATTTATATATATATATACATATACATACACATATATATACATATACATACACATAGATGTACATGCATGCATACGGTAGGTCTTAACACTCGATGATGTCACAACTCTAGCAGTTTAGCATCCAACTCAATGCATCTCTATTTTTTTTTTTGCAGGAAAGCGTGGCTTGAGCTCAAATCCGAGTACTTGAGGTTGCAAAAGGACAGCATGTCATCCTTAAAAAAGTGCATGGCACAACTGGACACCGAGGAGCGTCGTAGCGACGTGAAGAGTGAGTCCAAACGTCCTCACCGTCGTGCTAACCAAATCATACGCTTAGCATTAGCATCATGGCTTGATTTTGTTTACCCTTCAAGTGGAAACCAGCGAAAAAGTCAGCAATCAAGGACCGCAATTCACCAGCGGCGTCATCGTTAAGATTACAGACGACAAAGCCCTCCCGGGGAGACAGGCCATTAAAGTAAAAAAACGCCAACAAATCCAAAATGTCCTCCCAAAAAAGGTTTAACGCTTAATTTGGCTTTCAGGACGAGCTGTGTAAAATCTCGCCGGTGGCGTACGTCGACCTCCTTGAAGGCGACGCCGAGGGATACGTGCGTTTCAAACAGCCGGAGGACGCACGAGCCGTCCACGAAACGCGGGACGAACTCCTGAAGACGCATAACTGGCGGTTGGAGATCCTCACAGGTGAGTGGAAACAGCCAATGGCGAGCCAGGATTGTTAAAAAAATAGTCCATGTCGTTCAAAGGTGACCACGAGCAGAGGTACTGGCAGAAAATACTGGTGGATCGACAGGTGAAAATCAACCGACCTCGCGAGAAGAAACGCGGGACGGATAAAGTAAGTTGTCGGAATAACAGTGAGGCGTTCGGGTGTTTGGTATTAAGTGGGAAATTGTGGTTTCAGCTCATTTCCAAGGCGGAGAAGATCATCACGGCGCGGGCTAAGGAGGCTAATAAGCATATTCGATTCCAGGAGGACTGATGGATAGTTTTTTTTCTTTTTTTTGGCACTGGAAAACCGTTTTTTTAATGTTTCTTTTTTTTGTGAATAAAGAGGAAAGTCATCATGTTGAAATGTTCATGAATGGAATTGTTTTTTGACTGAAGTACTCATTAAAGAAATCATTTTTTCACTTTTTTCGTTCTTTTTTGGTGCAATATTTACAAGTTGAGTTTAAATATATATTTTTAAAATATTAAACCATATTATATTAACAGTATGTGAACACTTTGTTTATTTTTAACTCAATATAACAAAGTTAAAACAAATAATAGGCTGGTACTATGCCTCTATGTCCAAAATACTTTTTACTTAAAGGGCCAGTGTCGTTATTTTTATGCATGATGACAATTTCAAATAAATGCTAATATATTGCTAATGTGTAAAAGAAAAAAATAACTATAATACATTTTAGAGCATAGCCTGGTGCCTTTGTTACTGTTTTGGCGTTTTATTTGTATTAATTTATTAATTTAGTTAAAATTATGATGATAATTGAAATATAAGGCTAATATATTGCTAATGTTTAAAAAGATACATTTTAATACACTTTAGTGCTTTATCTGGGGCCATATATATAGAAGAATGAGATTAACAAATAAATAATCATGTTGACAATATAAAAGTATATTGAATTTGTAAAAAAAAAAAAAATCTGAGATTTTAGTGCTTTTCCTGCTACTTTTTCACATTTTAACCGTATTTATTCATCAATTTCATGACAATATAAATAATGCTAACATATTTCTATTTAAATAAAGTTTTATCCACTTTCTTACTATTCCATCACATTTTCTGTTTTTATTCGTATTGATTCATCAATTTAGTTCAAATCATTGAAAATGACAATGTAAATAAAACGCTGTTTACAAAAAAGCAATGTAAAAATACAGTACTTTTTATGTCCACGGGTTGGCGACAATTCCCTATAAAAACAGCCACTACCGTGCGGTCGTTTTCTTAATAAGCATCAAGTGTGCATGTTGCAATGGCGTCTTTCCACGACGCCAAACAAATCCCCACGTTCACGATGAGTTTTCTTGTTTTTATGGGAAATCCACGTTAATTTAAATGCAAACATCACTTGTTTTCAGGGTACCACACGAGTTTGGGGGCGTGTGGTTGCCATAACGAGGGTGGGGGCGTTCGAGTGTTCGCACGCACGTGTGCGCGCTTGGAAAACCTCGGCACGCCCACGCTGCCTTCACTTCCACGCGAGTCCTCGCCGGCTCGTGGACGTTCGAACCTGCGTCCGTGATACCAATGGATCTTGCGGGGGATAGAGCATCGTCATCGGGGGAGAAAGTAGCCCCCCAACGTCGGCTTTTCCACGTCATCCCGTCGCTATGCTCCGTGGCGTCCTTCGCCTTGTGCGTGGTTCTCGGCGTCCACGCTGCTGACGTCCGGCGACGGCTTTCGGGCTTGGAAAACGGCGTGGACCCCCACTTGGATGCGTTAATTGCGCATAGAGTCAACGAGATGTTCTCCCAGGTGAGCCCCCCTGTTTTAAAAAGAGACCCCCCTAAGGAGGAATATGTGTCTAAATTCCGTTTTTTTTCCTCGCCCTGAAGCGCTCATATGAGCAATTAGTCAAGATTCGAACCGCCCGGCAAGCTTCGCCTGATTGCACCTGCCCACCAGGTGAGTCGCCGTGGTGCGTTCACGGGGAGTCGGACATTTTTTATTGTTGTTGTGATGGATGCGCACAGCTGAGCGCAGAGAGATGTTTAAACTTAGAGGTGGTGAGTGGTTGAGTTGGTGGCCATGTTGTTGGAAAATGCGGGTGCGAAAGTCCTTTATAAATTGTGTTAATTTGTGGGGATATATGAATATGAATTGAGAATATCCGCATTTTTCTAACAACATGTGTTACAGTTTGATGACAGATGGCAGGGGAAATTGTTTGTGAGAATGTGTTGTTAAGACATGGTGTCAAAGTGGCGGCTCGGGGGCCAAATATGACCCGATGCATCATTTTTTGCGGCCCGAGAAAGTCAATCATGAGTGCTGATTTTCTGTTTTTGGATCAAATTAGAATGTAAAGTATAGATGTATATTAAATTTCCTGATTTTTACCCTTTTAAATCAATATCTGTCATTTTTTAATCATTTTTTTTCTGTTTTTAGTTAAAAAATGATTCAGTAAAATCTATAAATATATATAAAAAAAGCTAAAATAGACATTGTTTTGGATTTATAAAAAAAAATGGAGTATTTAGGGCTTTTAATCCAGGTCTTATAATCCTATTTTTAAAAAAAAAAAATCTAAATATTTTACATTAATATTTTATTTTAAACTAATTTTAAATCAATAATTGTCATTTTTAATCAATTTTGTTATGTTGTCAATGGCAACAGGTTTTGGGAGAGTAAAAAATATGGTCTTTTTTGTGAGATTATCGTTATCATGACGATTTTGGGGTAATCAATTTCAATTTCACTATATTTGTATTGTAGTATAGATGTATTTTTTCTTTTATTGCATAATAATATGAGGACAGAATCATTTTTTTAATTACTACTTGCAATATTAATAATATATGGCATATTTAGAATATCCTCATTGGACCAAATGGGTTTGCTGTTGAACACATTGAGACCAAAATTAGTCTTAAATCCAGTCATGTGACCCAAATCCTCCTTCCCCATTGGTTAGGAAGTCGTGGAAACTCTCCAAGCTCTTAATAATTGCTTCCTGTCCCATTCTTCGTCTTCCGCGAAGGTCGGCATGGCCGGAAGCGGCGCTTTTCAAAAGCTCGCCGCGCACTTACCCGCGTTGCTTTTATGACCCGCGTGGAACCGGAGGGCAAATGTTGAATGGAGAACCGGTGAACAAAACCCAAGTAGTTTTAAAGTGCATCTTCCCACGTGCACTTGAATGTTTCCTGTCGGTCTGCCAAGATGTTTTGGTGACCTTTGACCCCTTTGAGAGCCTCTTTTGAGTCATTTTCATAGTGAGGACTTGTGGTAAAGTTGATGTATTGTTTGAAGATTGGGCGCCAGTGCTGGTTATGATTGGAAATTTTGATATTTTTGGGCTGTTTTGTAAGAAAAAATAGGGTTTAGTATATATAGGGTGTCAAAGTGGAGGCCCGGGGGCCAAATCTGGCCCGTCGCATCATTTTTTGTGGTCCGGGGAAGTAAATTATGAGTGATGACTTTATGTTTTAGGATCAAATTAAAGTATAGAGTATAGATGTATATTAAATTTCCTGATTTTCCCCCTTTTAAATTAATAATTGTCATTTTTTAATCATTTTTTTTCTGTTTTTTTAGTTCAAAAATCATTTTGTAAAATCTTAAAATATATTTTAAAAAAGCTAAAATAAACATTGTTTTAGATCTATTAAAAAACGGAATATTTAGGGCTTTTAATCTAGTTCTTTTAATCCATTTATTAAAAAAATAATCCAAATATTATATTTAAAATGGACTGCATTGTTTTATCAGGTGAAACTAGGTCATTTTTTTTGTAGAAAATAACATTTCTGTAACATTCAGGGAACAATTGAGGACTAGTTTTTTATCGTTTTGAAATTTAAATGGAACAAAAACATGAAAACATAAAGTATACTTTTACAATATGCATTAACTTATCTATTACATATTTATTTATGTCTAAAATGTATTTTTCTGTGTCTGTATTCTCACCCTCTTGCTACTGTGACAATAAAATTTACTGTGTTTTCTCACGTATAATCAGTACCCTTAAAATTGCCTTAAAATGGTTAAATTTGACAATTTCTCGCGTATAAGCCTCCCCTGATTCCCAAATTTTCACCTCCATATTCATAGTTTTACCAGGGAGTACAAATATGTACTTTTTAAGCCTAAACTTTAATAAAAATAGTATTTTTTTAGATACTATATGAATCTAAACCACATTATTAGAGTCAATACCATATAAAAGTGAATAATTCATATTATAATTATTGTTTTCTTACTGCAAAACTGAAAATAACCAACAAATAGTCAATGTATAGTATAGTAAGTCTTATGCGCATATAAGCCGTACCCTTGATCATTTTTTTTGTTACAAAAACGGCTTATATGTGAGAAAATATGATAAATTATGGATTTGTCTGACGTCTTTACGTATTGAACATGTCAGTGGCCTCATGTCGCTCGTTAGAATGTCGTGTGTACTTAGCGCGTGTACGCATTCCACTTCTTGGCGAGTCTCCCGTTCCCTCGCCAAGAAAGCCGGCCCTGTCGGGGATCCAGCGTGGCTTCGACACCCCCCGCACCCCCTCGTCTCGGTCCTCCGGGTGTAAATTTGGCCGCCGCGGCAGGTGTGGCGAGCCCACTTTTGCGAGGAAAGCGTCTCGGAGAAGTCAATATTTGTACTTGCTATCAAAGCCTGGCTTGTTTTTGCGTGAAAAACATCGTTTTTTGCCGTGTTCTAAGGAGGTGGGGAGTCGGAATGTTCATTGTTGGTTGGCTATTTTAGTTAAAATTAGGAGTTGCTAAATTCCAGGAGGGAAAAATGTTTTTTAATTTTTTTTTAGATTAAAAATGTAGAAATTATCTGAGGTTTAGATCAGGGGTGGGCAAATTTTTGGGCCCGGGGGGGGTACATTGACTTTAAAAATTTGACAGATGGGTCAGCACAAGATAGGATACATATAAAAAAGTGCATCCGTTAACAGTACATAGGAAACATAAGCAGAAAAAAAAGGACTAAAGTAGTATCATACTCATCACTCATCATTAAAATAAAAGTATAAAGTACAGAGTAAGTACTGTTTAATATCCAAGAGAGAGTTTAATATCTAAGTACTGTTTAATATCTAAGTACTGTTTAATATTTATGTACTGTTTAATATTTATGTACTGTTTAAAATCTAAGTACTGTTTAATATCTGAGTACTGTTTAATATCTGAGTACTTTTTAATATCCAAGTACTGTTTAGTATCTAAGTACTATTTAATATCTAAGTACTGTTTAATATCTAAGTATTGTTTAATATCTAAGAGAGAAGTTTAATATCCAAGTACTGTTTAATATCTAAGTACTGTTTAATATCCAAGTACTGTTTAATATCCAAGTACTGTTTAATGTCCCAGTACTGTTTAATATCCCAGTACTGTTTGATGTCTAAGTACTGTTTAATATCTAAGTACTGTTTAATATCTAAGTACTGTTTAATATCCAAGTACTGTTTAATATCCAAGTACTGTTTAATATCCAAGTACTGTTTAATATCCAAGTACTGTTTAATATCTAAGTACTGTGTCATATCTAAGTACTGTTTCATATCCAAGTACTGTTTAATATCCAAGTACTGTTTAATATCCAAGTACTGTTTAATATCCAAGTACTGTTTCATATCCAAGTACTGTTTCATATCCAAGTACTGTTTCATATCCAAGTACTGTTTCATATCCAAGTACTGTTTCATATCTAAGTACTGTTCAATATCTAAGTACTGTTTAATATCCAAGTAAATTTGACCGGAGACCAATAGACCAGCGACCAAACGTCCGATCACAATCCAATTAGAATCCTGCAATCTGAACTCTAAAAGTCGACCATACTTGAACAAACACGACTCTGTTCTTAGTTTTGAAGAAATCCCGTGTGTAAAAACCACACGGCGGTCTACACATTGAAACCATCCGCTTGCCGGGCATTTCTGCAAATTTGCAAAAGGAGGCGGCGAATCTGGACAGTGGGACGCCTCTGGTTAAAAGCAGCTTTGAAAGATGATGCAGTCGGCCAATTCGGTCCGGCAAGGCGGCCACATCACACGTCTCGCAGGCGTCTCGCAGTAAACAAGGCGCTAGTAACGCCGCGTCCTTATTATAGATGCCAGACTTCCTTCCGCCACAGAAACCGCCGCGTTTTCATTAAGGGATTCAGTAAAAAAAATGACACTGAGAAATAATCTGTGTAAAACTTAGTGTTTTGTTGAAATACCTTACTTCTATCTGGACTTCCTTGTCCCTTACTTGGACGTTTTTTTGTAGCACGATCCTCCAAATAATGACATTTTACGACGTGTCAACACTGCGGTCGACTTCTGGTTAAGCTAAAAGGCATAAAAGTGCTTTTGTTCACGCGCCGCCAACGTTACGACTTCCATGAGGTTTTTTTTTTTCCGTCTTTGGCAATAACAAAGAGTTTACCCGATACGTTTTTTGTACAGATGCTCCCTCTACTTATGAACGAATTAGGTTCCGAGTGCTTGTTCATAAGTTGAAAGTGTTTATAAGTTGAAATTGTTCAAATTGAAGTTGATTCAGTGCTATATTTTGTATTGTAGTTTATGTAAGTTAGGGTTAGGGTTAGGGTTAGGGTTAGGGTTATATAAGGTTTATATAAGTGCATTTGTATGTTTAAGGCTTGTAGAAGTAACCAGCATTGGTTTGTACTGGAAAAAAACATTTAAAAAACTGGAGAGGATACATACAGTACTGTATACTTACGTTAGAGAGATGGAGTAGTTTATGTTTAAGGCCTATATAAGTATTTTGAAGGTTTATATAAGTAAATTTGTATGTTTAAGGCCTATATAAGTATATTAAAGGTTTATATAAGTGTATTTGTTTGTTTAAGGCTTGTATAAGTAACCAGCATTGGTTTGTACTAAAAATAAACATTTAAGTGTTGAAATTGTTCAAATTGAAGTTGATTCAGTGCTATATTTTGTATTATAATGCATGTTTAAGGCCTATATAAGTATATTGAAGGTTTATATAAGGGCATTTATATGTTTAAGGCCTATATAAGTATACTGAAAGTTTATATAAGGGCATTTGTGTGTTTAAGGCTTGTAGAAGTAACCAGCATTGGTTTGTACTGAAAAAAACATTGAATAAAATGGAGAGAATACATACAGTACTGTATACATACATTAGAGAGAGATATTTACAAGAAACTGGCCAAAAGAAGCTATCTAATGACGATTGCAGTTTTCTTCTGTTTTTCATCATAATAGATGCGGTAGGACTGTATGGCATCATTTAATTGATTTGCAACCTTAGTGCAATGTTCAATATTTGGGTCCTGCTGCTCCATCTTTCTGTTTATAAATGGTACTGACGGTGGAACCATTTAAGTTGTATTCCGTGCAATGCTCACCACTTTCTCACACACATCAAGCTTCTTTATTATTGCCACTTTGGTTTCAAATGAAATGGTTTTGCCTCCTCTTCCATGTACGTCCTTCACTTTTCAGCCTTTTGCTTTTCACCAACCATATTGAATAATGAATGCACCAGATATTTAATGATAGAAATGTAAAAGGTTCTTTTGCGCACTGGAGATACGTCACGCACTACAACAAACTGTGTAGAGGAAGGTAGATGCTGGGTGAGCTGAGTTCTCACAACGCCAGGCTTCGGTATTAGCGGCGGAAAGAAGTACTATTCGGAAAAAGGCAATACAAAATCGAATTTATGAACATTTTTCAACATAAACGCAATTTGCAGACATTTTTGTATATACCATTTGTGCGTAAGTTGAATGTTCGTAAGTAGGGGAGCGTCTGTATATTTTTAATTGTATTTTGTGGATTAGTGGTGAGTCGTACTATCATTTGACAACAGTGTGTATTGATAATAAATCACCCCACAGGGTACAGGGTCTGAACAAAGTCCCCCTAGACAGGTGCAGGTCTACTTTTTGTCTGGGTTAGGTTAGGAATCGATATGAACCAAGTTGAGTGTTGATGTTTGAAACCAAAACAGATGACAGATGGTTTGTGCTAGGTGCGCTAAGACCTCCTGTAGTTCTTGGTCTGGTTTAATGATAGGTGTACTTCGGTCTACGTTTTCGCCAGACTTTGCTAAACAGTTTCCCGAACAAATGGCTCCTGAAAAGTCGGGTTTTTGAGGTTGTAACAAACAAGTATGACTATAACTACGAGTAGGTGAGGTCTTGACCTGGGGGGAACTTTGGACTGAGTTGGAGGCG
The DNA here is from genome assembly GCF_051989575.1 of Stigmatopora nigra. NCBI lineage: Eukaryota > Metazoa > Chordata > Actinopteri > Syngnathiformes > Syngnathidae > Stigmatopora > Stigmatopora nigra. The sequence continues at coordinate 6,685,265 of NC_135527.1, read as the reverse complement.
AGCCCAAAGACTACACGGCACGAAAATAAAAACATCAGACAGGAAACTTGAGATTTCAGCCCATCTGTTGTGGCGCTTGTCACGTCTGCTGGTATGTTTTTAAAAGGGACCTTCTGGACTAGGTAGAGTACATGTGTCAAAGTGGCGGCCCGGGGGACAAATATGGACCGCTGCGTCGTTTTGTGCGGCCCGGGAAAGTTGACTTTCTATTTTAGGATCAAATTAAAATGAAGAGTATAGATGTATATTAAATTTCCTGATTTTCCCCCTTTTAAATCAGTAGTAATTTTTTAATCCATTTTTTCTGTGTTTTTAGTTCAAAAATCATTTTGTAAAATCTAAAAATATATTTAAAAAAAAGCTAAAATAAACATTGTTTTAGATCTATAAAAAACTGAATATCCAGGGATTTTATTCCAGTTCTATTTTAGGATCAAATTAAAATGAAGAGTTTAGATATATATTAAATTTCCTGATTTTCCCTCTTTTAAATCAAGAATTGTCATTTTTTTAATCAATTTTTTCTGTGTTTTTAGTTCAAAAATCGTTTTGTAAAATCTATAAATATATAAATATAAAAAAAGCTAAAATAAACATTGTTTTGGATCTATAAAAAAATTGAATATTCAGGGATTTTAATCCAGTTCTATTTTAGGATCAAATTAAAATGAAGAGTATAGATATATATGTTAAAATTTTTGATTTTCCCCCTTTTTAAATCAATAATTGTCATTTTTAATCGATTTTTTTCAGTTTTTTTATATCAAAAATCCTTTTGTAAAATCTAAAAATTTATTTTAAAAAAGCAAAAATAAACATTGTTTTAAATCTATAAAAAAAACTGAATATTCAGTATTTTTAATCCAGTTCTGTTTTAGGATTACATTAAAATTAAATGAATTTTAATCAATTTTTCTGTATTTTTAGTTCAAAAATCATTTTGTAAAATCTAAAAATATATTTAAAAAAAGGTAAAAGAAACATTGTTTTAAATCTATAAAAAACTGAATATTCAGGGCTTTTAATCCAGTTCTTTTAATCCATTTATAAAAAAAAATCTAAATATTACATCTAAAATAGTCCTGCCCACTTGAAATCAGCCCTTGACCTTACTGAAAACATTCCAAACTAGTCTGGAGATTGTCCTCACTGTCCTCTTTTCCTCATTATTGAAGTAGTACAACTTCTTTAAAATATCCAAACCTCGAAAAAAAACCATCATTTCTGTCTACTTTTAATTGTTATTGCTAGTAATGGACATGTTAGCGTATTTTCAATTTTTTTGTTGGTCCCAGACCACAGCGGTAGAGAAAGCGGTTGCCGAAGCGTCGTCCCGTGGCCGCAGGGACAGTCCGGCAGTTTTCCACAAACGGGCCAAAACATACTTTGGTACCACGGGACTGACGGACGCCAATTGCCGCGGAACATTTCCGAGGCTTTGAAGGTTTGCGGTGAAAGTTTTACAGTGTGGGAACCAGTGGAATCCACTGCGCTTTTTTGTGTAACCAAAAACCCTGCCGGCTTTTCTTCGTATGTGGACAGACTGGCAGCTGATTTTTGTGCTTGTTAGATGGCGACAATTGGTACAGCGAACAAGTCTCCAATGTATACTTTCTAAAGGTTGTTGAATAGCGTGTCATTGGGTTCTTTATTTCGGTTATTTATGGTGCTAGCTGGTCGTCAAATTCTCTTGCTAAGCAAATATTGATATCCCAGACTATTAAATTGATCCCAGTAGAGCTCTTAAGTACGTTGTAACGAGGTCAGATCAGTTGGCAGCGTCCAGTCAGGGTTTTTTTTGTCGACAGATAGACCAGAAGATATTATTTGGAGTTTTGTTGTTTTGCTTAATGTGTTTTCTTGTATAGAAGATGTTTTGTCACTTGGAAATAATTAAGTACTGTTGAAAACAGTAGATATTAAGATATTAAACTCTCTAATGAATATCATTTTGAGAGCTAGTTTCAACAGTACTTAGATATTAAACAGTACTTGGATATTAAACAGTATTTGGATATTAAACAGTATTTGGATATTAAACAGTATTTGGATATTAAACAGTGCTTGGATATTAAACTTTAGATCTTAAACAGTACTTTGATATTAAACAGTACTTAGATATTAAACAGTACTTAGATCTTAAACAGTACTTGGATATTAAACTTCTCTCTTAGATTTTAAACACTACTTAGATATTAAACAGTACTTAGATATTAAACAGCACTTGGATATTAACCAGTACTTGGATATTAAACAGTACTTGGATATTAAACAGTACTTGGATATTAAACAGTACTTGGATATTAAACAGTACTTAGATATTAAACAGTACTTGGATATTAAACTTCTCTCTTAGATTTTAAACACTATTTAGATATTAAACAGTACTTATATATTAAACAGTACTTAGATATTAAACAGTACTTGGATATTAAACAGTCGTTGGATATTAAACAGTATTTGGATATTAAACAGTACTTAGATGTTAAACAGCACTTAGATATTAAACAGTACTTAGATATTAAGCAGTATGTAGTAAATCTAAATATCTTATCTAAAATGAGTACAGATGTATATTAAATTTAATTCACTTAGATAATGTAGACAAAGGCTTTTTGTGTTTATTTTAAAAGTGTCTCTTTTAAAATCTACATTTTTAGACCCACATTTTGAATTGAAAGAATACTTTTAATTCATCCAGATATTTTGTCGTTCTGGTCTGGTGTTGGGACATCGCTCCATTCCAATTGGTATCACCATGGCAACACATTTTACGGCAAAAAGGCCTGCAAAATAGTCCGCGTTCTCTGATACCGATACACGTTTAATGGCGGGGGGTCCGGCTTTACGGGGGTCTCTCTATAGTTTTCAATGGCATCTCGTCTCTTTGTTTACGGGACCCTCCGAACGGTGGACGGATCTCGACAACTGTCACGGCTTCCGGTTTGACGCTGTTATGAAACTCGATCCATCTTTTTGAATCTGCATCCTCTGGCCCCCGAAATGTGAATGGCATCCCTCTTGTTACCGTGGCAACCGCCATTTGTCTTGAACATTGTGTGAATTGAAGTAAAGGCATTCGTTTTTTTGTCGTCCGACTGATAGACGAACCCATCTTGTTTTTGTCCCCGGGTTTTCAGCGCCGAAGATGCTCGGCACGCCGATTTGACCGGTCTCCGCCGCACCTGTTATTTAGGCCCGCCCTCGACTCGTTACAAAGACAAATACGCAAAGGATTTAGCCCGCCTGTGTGGCCTTGGATGGCGCCCACTTGGGTGAAAACAAACAAGATATCTACATGGCAAGTGGTTCCTTTTTGGTCCGCTAAATAAAGTCCGGTGGCAGGCGTTGGGGTTTGTTTTTATAGCTAGCTTAGGAATGCTAAGTTTTGTTTTTACGGACCGGATTTATAAACAGGGTTCTTCCTGCTGTCCAAACCAGATGGGCTTTGGAGGCTGATCGTTTTGCAGGTGCCACACTGGGAACCGTGACTGGACGTTTGGTCGCTGGTCTTTTGGTCGCCGGTCAAATGTACTTAAATATTAAACAGTACTTAGATATTAAACAGTACTTAGATATTAAACACTACTTAGATATTAAACACTACTTAGATATTAAACACTACTTAGTCTTAAATATTAAACACTATTTAGATATTAAACACTACTTAGATATTAAACACTACTTAGATACTAAACAGTACTTGGATATTAAACAGTACTTAGATATTAAACACTACTTAGATATTAAACAGTGCTTAGATATTAAACAGTACTTAGATATTAAACAGTACTTAGATATTAAACACTACTTAAATATTAAACACTACTGAGATATTAAACACTACTTAGATATTAAACACTACTTAGATATTAAACACTACTTAGATATTTAACACTACTTAGATATTAAACACTACTTAGATATTAAACACTACTTAGATATTAAACACTACTTAGATATTTAACACTACTTAGATATTAAACACTACTTGGATAGTAAACACTACTTGTATATTAAACACTACTTGGATATTAAACAGTACTTTGATATTAAACAGTACTTTGATATTAAACAGTACTTAGATATTAAACTCTCTCTCTTAGATATTAAACTTTGTCTCTTAGATATTAAACTTTGTCTCTTAGATATTAAACTTTCTCTCTTAGATATGAAGAAAGATATGTGAGGAAAATATGGAATATGCATCGTCACCTCTAGAGCCAGATTTGTTGATTTGTTTTTTTGTAGAAATTCTTGCAGTGGAGGAGTACCTTTTGTAAAGGAAGATTTCTTAATCTAAGGTCTTTTTTAATGCGGGTGGGCATTTATAGCTGTGTAGGTCCCATGTGAAGAAAGTACGGCCCACTTTCAGCAGAACCAATTTGAGAGCGGTTCATCACTTGATTTTTAATTTGACAAGGATGCTGCATGAAGTTTTAATTAAGGATAACAAAGGTCTCTTAAGAGCGTTGTTTTTTTAGTCTCACGAAGAGAGAATGGACTGGAGTGAACTCTTGCGTCCAATCGGGAGCCTCCATTGACGATTTCCGAGCTTGTGATGGCGACCGTTGACGTTAGTGTTTAGCCACGCCTCCAATTGCTAGCTCTGTCACCAAATTACGATTGAAAATAAAAAAAAATAGTACGTTTTTAGTGTTTTGTCACCTTTTGCCGTTAACGGAAACCTGCCTAGCAACAGGAATTAATTCTAGTCAAACTGTAATCCATCATAATTGATCCCAGAGAGAAATAATATGAATTATTACAGAATTGCTGTCAACTATACTTTAACAATACTCAACTTTACTATGAAAAAATACTTGTCGACTACGAAATAGGGTAATTAAAAATATCCTTGAGGGTTTTGGAGCATGCTTGGTTTACCATTCATAAACACGCAAGAATATGAAACCACGGGGTGGATGCTCCTCCAATTAGAGCCATTTGCCATATGGTAACGTTTATGTTATGAACATCAGCTTCTGTTGTGGTTTTGGTGGGGCCAATATTCAAACGTTTTTTTTTAATTTTATATAATAATGATAGCTCCATGCTACGCTACACGGACTAGCCACAACAAGAGGGATGACGGTACACTTATTTAACAATACATGTGCAAACATTTCATGGTAAAACCAGTTTGCCTGTTGTTATAAGGGGAGTTTTTGCGGAAGTAAGAGTTCAATTTTTTATAGTTGATATTTTCTCGCATATAAGCCGTATCCACGTATAAGTCGTACCCTTAAAATCATTGAATTTTACAATTTATTAAGTATTTTAAAGTAATTTTAACCTGTTCTTATTGCATTTAATTCATTGTTATCAAAATAAATTTCTTAAGCTTTATATATGTTTATTTTCTCTCTTATTTTGAAATATCTACAATTTATTAAGTATAAGACACCCCCAGTTCACAATTTTCACCATTTTATTCTTGCATGCAGTTCATAGTTGTCAAAATAAATATTTTTAAGTATTATATCTGTTTATATTTTCTTTTATTTTGAAATATTTACCATTTATTAAGTATAAGACACCCCCAATTCACATTTTTCACCAGTTTTCTTGCATTTAATTTATAATTGTCAAAACAGATATTTTTAAGCATTGTATCTGTTTATCTTTTCTCTTTTTTTGAAATATTTACTATTTATTTAGTATAATGCACCCCAATTCACAATTTTCCCCAGTTTTTTCTTGCATTTAATTCATAGTTGTCAAAATAGATATTTTTAAGCATTATATCTGTTTATCTTTTCTCTTAATTTGAAATATTTACATTTTATTAAGTATAAGACCCCCGATTCACAATTTTCATCTGTTTTTTTTTTGCATTTTTTTGCGCAAACCTAGCATCCTGGTGCCAAGTAGTTGGCGCATAAAAGCATGCCGAGTGGGATGTGATCAGGGTGCGGAAGCTAGAGGTCAAAGGTCATCACACTCAAATAGCCCCCAGGATGGCGGGGCTTTGAAACGAGACCCTGCCATTCTGAGTCCAAGGACCGCAACCACCCGAATCCCAGTTGTCGCGTCAGGTGTCGGCTATTTTGGAGATGACGAAGGACGGGGGTGAAAGAGCGGGTCATGAGACGGCGGCGTGGATGGGGAACGACACCCCCACTACCCCCCGAGCTTGTTTGCAGGCTGACAGATTTAAAGACATAAGAATTTGGCTTTAGAAATCAATGTAGCTGTTATTTTTTTCTGATTTACCAGAATGAAGGAAGTAAAAAATGCACTTTAAAGATTATTTCCAAGCCTTAAGAAGCCTTCTCATGGATTATTTACATTGAAAAGCTAGCCTGCTAATATGCAGATGCCCGGCGGGTTTATAAATTTATGAGATGCATCATTAGAATGAAGTTTTTACCAAGTTTTTGGACAGGATAACCTACTGAACTTTGGTTATTTTCCAGGTCGAATGTAAGGCAAAGGTTCAGCAGGAAAATGGTGGTCATGACCCCCCCCCTCACCCCCTTGTTTAGTTTCTGGGGGGCTCATTAGTAGCAATTCCCGTTTTTACCATTAGGCAGTCATGCAGACGTTCCTGACTAGAAAAGGGGCTTTGTCGGCGGGGTTGATTAAAAAAGGGACAGTCGTCCAAAAATTTGTAGAAGCGGAATGTTGTTTTTGCTTGCTCATTAATAATTCTCGCATATAAGCCGAATTGGGGACTGAATTAAGGACTGGAACAAGGGTACGGCTTATATGGGCATAAATTAGACTTGAGATACACGAAAGGATGCAATAGGGTCGTTTATTTTCAAAAATTAGACCGCTAAAATCCTTTAAAAAATGTATTTTGACGTCTATGAATGTAATTCAAGAAAAAAATCAGCTTTATTTTGCATAAAATGTGAAAAAAATCACTTGTTCATGCCATTGTTCACTCAAGGCGCCTCCATCTTACCTAGGGATGACAAACTGGACCAATATGGACACTTTTCCTGGTTGTACTGCTCACCTGACTTCCCTTTTTGAATTTGTCCATGTGTAGGTAACAAGGGTCCCAATTAAAACCATGAATATGGAGATGAAAACTGTAAATCAGGGGCGTCTTATACAAGTGTAATGGTAAATTAAACTATTTTAAGGGTGTGGCTTATACGTAAAGGCAGTCCATATGCGTGAAATTATGGTAATTATTTCTGTATTAATACCGAGCCTTTGGGATGAATATCTGTTCTTTTACTGTCATTTGATTGGCTCAATCTTGACGCCATTTTTTCGCAATATATGAAATGCTTCATGGTCACTCGGTGAGGTTTTCGTGGGAGGAAACCCAAACCGCAGGCATACCCGCTAGTCGTTCTCGTCATCTTTTCCCGATCCGAAATGAGAGAGAAAGCTTTCTAACCGACATGCTTGAGTGGCTTTCCCAGATTTTTTTTTTTTTTTTTTTACCCCTCCCCGTGCTAAAATCCCACTCATGGTCTCTAGCGACAAGATTCAAAGAGTGTCAGACATATTTAGATTTTATTTTTTATAAATGGATTAAAAGAAGTGGATTAAAAGCCCTGAATATTCAGTTTTTTATAGATCTAAAAGAATTTTTATTTTAGGTTTTTTTAAATATATTTGTAGATTTTACAAAATGATTTTTGAACTAAAAACACAGAAAAAATTGATTCAAAAATAACAATTATTCATTTAAAAGGGGGAAAATCAGGAGATTTAATATACATCTATACTTTTCATTTTAATTTGATCCTAAAACAGAACTGGATTAAAACCCCTGAATATTCAGTTTTTTTATAGATCTAAAACAATGTTTAGTTTAGCTTTTTTAATATATTTTTTGGTTTTGCAAAATGATTTTTGATCTAAAAACACAATTATAGATTTAAAAGGGTTAAAAATAAGGAAATATAACATACATCTATACTATTATAAACTATTACTACTATAAAATAAAGTAGGCTTTCTTAAATATATTTTTAGATTTTACAAAATGATTTTTTAACTAAAAAACACAGAAAAAATAGATTAAAAATGACAATTACTGATTTAAAAGGCAGAAAATCAGGAAATGTGATTATACATCTATATTCCATTTTAATTGGATCCTAAAACAGAAAGCTTCGACACCTGTGAGCTAGGTTAACTACAACAAAAATGGCGCCATCATCTTCTACCCAGGGGACCAGTTTAGCACTTTTCATCAACCCGCGACGCGACTTGGTCGAAATCCAATCTCTCTTAGTCCGCATTCCATGCAATGGCGCATTGTTGCCTTTTCAGTCAGGCACCAGCTGGGCAACTGTTAACAACCAAAGTACAACCGGTAAGACCCTACAGAGATTAAGGTCTGCATTCATTTCGTTGTCTCGCCGGATCGCCCACAAAAGTTCACGGCTCAACTTTGTATCGCATATCTTCGCCGGACACGCTTACCGTATCCGGTAAGCACAATTAGCCCAGAAGCCCCGCCCCTTGTAGGTCTTCAGGCACCATCTGCTAGGACCCCATTGGGATTTTATGCCAATGAAGCTGTTCATTTTAGTCCTATTCCAAGTTGGCAGGAATGTTTATAGCCCCCTTGCTAGCAAATCCTTGGCTAAAACCGGCCTTTAGACTTCTCAGCTGTGTGGTCTTAAAGGTCCCTGAAGCCAAAACAAAGTTCGCAATCACTCAAGAACCAATCAGGGGATGCGTTTGTCCTGTTAGCTGACTATTCAATTGGCTTTGGTGGTGTTAGAGGTGGGTTTTGTTCTGATCTTGATGCGTTGATGTTGCACCCTACATTTTCAACACAGGGAGAAATAATCACATCAGTGATTAGTTGTTGTCCTCAAATCAACTTTTACTGTAATGACTGTAATGTAATGTAACCCATCATCATCATCAATACAACAAAACATAATATACAATTACACCCATATACCCATATATCCATATATCTATATCTATACTTATACCTATATACCTATACCGCTACACCTATACCTCTATACCTACACCTATACCTCTATACCTACACCTATACCTCTAAACCTACACCTATACCTCTATACCTATACCTCTATACCTATACCTCTATACCTACACCTATACCTCTATACCTACACCTATACCTCTAAACCTACACCTATACCTCTATACCTATACCTCTATACCTATACCTCTATACCTATACCTCTATACCTACACCTATACCTCTAAACCTACACCTATACCTCTATACCTATACCTCTATACCTATACCTCTATACCTACACCTATACCTCTAAACCTACACCTATACCTCTATACCTATACCTCTATACCTATACCTCTATACCTATACCTCTATACCTACACCTATACCTCTAAACCTACACCTATACCTCTATACCTATACCTCTATACCTATACCTCTATACCTACACCTATACCTCTAAACCTACACCTATACCTCTATACCTATACCTCTATACCTATACCTCTATACCTATACCTCTATACCTATACCTCTATACCTATACCTCTATACCTATACCTCTATACCTATACCTCTATACCTATACCTCTATACCTATACCTCTATACCTATACCTCTATACCTATACCTCTATACCTATACCTCTATACCTATACCTCTATACCTATACCTCTATACCTATACCTCTATACCTATACCTCTATACCTATACCTCTATACCTATACCTCTATACCTATACCTCTATACCTATACCTCTATACCTATACCTCTATACCTATACCTCTATACCTATACCTCTATACCTATACCTCTATACCTATACCTATACCTCTATACCTATACCTATACCTATACCTCTATACCTATACCTATACCTATACCTCTATACCTATACCTATACCTCTATACCTATACCTCTATACCTACACCTATACCTCTATACCTCCACTTATACCTATACCTCTATACCTCCACTTATACCTATACCTCTATATCTACACCTATACCTATACCTCTATACCTATACCTCTATACCTATACCTCTATACCTATACCTCTATACCTACACCTCTATACCTACACCTATACCTACACCTATACCTACACCTATACCTATACCTCTATACCTACACCTATACCTCAATACCTACACCTCTATCTCTATCAAAAAATAGAATCGTGTGTTCTCCTTTTGGTTAGTTTACTTAATAATAATAATAATTTCTTAGTACCCCTCCTCACTCCAAAGTTATTACACAGAATGGACTGTCTATTGTGCTACCACAAGTTTAAAGGCCTGATACATACTGATAGTACCGTGTCTTCCTTTTGGTTTGTTTACTTCTAGTCGCCTATAACACTAAGTATTTTTAACCCAGTTTTTTTCCACCAGTGTCTTTTCTTTGTAGCATTTTTCTGGGGGTTCCTACTCCCCCCACCATCTCCATTTCTGGTCCCTAATTGGTTTTCGGGTTGTAAAACCAAGCAATGACATCCATGTTTAATGATTATAGGATAGAATTTCATTTTTATTTGCCACGCCAAGAGCCACTCGACACGCACGCCATCATGCCAACGTTTTTACGCATGGCGTAGGACATCTGGAATGTCCCTGGACTGTCAAGGTCCAAGTATTGATCGATTGGTCGATTTCTAGACGCTCTTTTTGGCGGCTTATGTTGCACTAAAAGTTTCTACCAGTCTATTTTTTTGGGGTGGATCTATGACAGCTGACTGGAATTCTCCCTTTTTCGCTTCTCTCATCTTTGGCGGGGGCGCTGTAGCCGCAAATTGGGACTATTAGTTTGTCCCGCGTCCAATCGTGGAAGCCTGAGAGTGTTTCAGTGCAAAGTGATCTGCATATTTGACATTTCTCATCACTCAAGTTAACTTATTTGGAGTTCTGCTTTTTTTTGTCCATTACTTTGCCAGCCAGTGTTTTTATTTCGTTATTTTTTTTTAAAGTTTGCATACCCTGCACTTTCTTAGCTTTTTAAATTCATGCCTTTCGAGTCGTGATTTCTCGACATGCCACCATTACTCAGTTCCTATCTTGTTATATGCATCAGTAGTTTGATTTAAAAAGGGTGACGCTCACTTGCCTTCCATTTCTTTGGTGCTGCTTACTTGCAGAATATTTGGCCCCGTTTTTTTTCACTACGCAGCAATTTCTTTTTCAACTTGCAAAAGCTACAGAAAAACGACGAACAGGAAAAGATAAGTCTCTTGTGTCATGTATGAAACTGTGTAGTCGTGCTAACTTCATTTGTATGCTTATTATGTTAATAATCCCCAGTTTTTGCATATACCGTATTTTCACGACTATAAGGCGCACCGCATTATAAGGCGCACCCTCAATGAATGACATTTTTCCATATATAAGGCGCACTGTACTATAAGGCGCACTGTATTATAAGGCGCACTGTCTATTTTGGAGAAAATTTAAGACTTTTAAGTGCGCCTTATAGTGGTGAAAATACGGTAATTGCTATTTACTTCCAGGTATGAAGTACTCACTACTTCACAGTCACATCTAGAGCCAGCCATTGTTAATGTTTTGGATTTTTTTTTGGTATATAACACCCTTTATCTAGAAGATTACATACAGGAACACAATAAAAATTATTCTTTAATTCGCTCCATTGCATGAGTGGCGACTCAATAAAAATAACAAATTCCATCCTGCCATGATGGTTGATTTTCCTCGTTATTGCCTTTTTTTGCGAGAAAACCTTATCTTTTGAAAGTAGAAGACAAACCACGGCAATTACCCGCAGAGAATTGGAACGCTGAGAAATTGGACTTCCTATCTTTGATAATGTGGTCTTAACTTTTTGGATCAAGCTGGAATATCGAAGTAGGGTCCGGAGGATGGAACTCGTTAATTTTTAAAGGTTTTGGTTTGCATAGAAGGCTTTCTTCTCTGAGAATTTTGTTTTTAACTAGCTTGAAGAACAGTTTTTTGTGGATGTGCTGGTTTTTTCACTGATACCAAGACCCCCACAGGCCTCAGGAGAGTTTTGAACCCAAGTCAAGGTCCCCCGTTTGCTTACATGCAGCTGTCAGCGCCTGCCAGATCCTTCAGTAGCCACCGAATTCAAAACAGGCCGTGGCTTTTTTTGGGGGGTTCGAGGTATCGCACCTCGCCGCCTCTGGCATTCGGAAGCACCTGTCTCGGCGGGTTTTTATACAGGCCGACTGGTCGCCGCTTAAACGAGTTACGGGGCCTTCAGAGAGTCTTGAAGTAGTCCAGATGCTGACAGTTGCTGTAGTTTTGCGTATCAGCTTTTTATGCAGTTTTTTAAGCCTATATTGTCCGAAAAAATATGTATATGTATTCGTATATGTATATGTAGTATATGTAGTATATGTAGTATATGTAGTATATGTAGTATATGTAGTATATGTAGTATATGTAGTATATGTAGTATATGTAGTATATGTAGTATATGTAGTATATGTAGTATATGTAGTATATGTAGTATATGTAGTATATGTAGTATATGTAGTAGATGTAGTAGATGTAGTAGATGCAGTAGATGCAGTAGATGCAGTAGATGCAGTAGATGCAGTAGATGCAGTAGATGCAGTAGATGCAGTAGATGCAGTAGATGCAGTAGATGCAGTAGATGCAGTAGATGCAGTATAGGCAGTATAGGCAGTATAGGCAGTATAGGCAGTATAGGCAGTATAGGCAGTATAGGCAGTATAGGCAGTATAGGCAGTATAGGCAGTATAGGCAGTATAGGCAGTATAGGCAGTATAGGCAGTATAGGCAGTATAGGCAGTATAGGCAGTATATGCAGATGTTTCAGCAACATGCCTATTCATTTATTTACTTACTTATTACCTATTTACTTATGTGTAAATACCGTATTCTGGAAAATACATTGACAGTATTTTAAAGTGTGCATTGCGACGTGACAATATGGCAACAATTGCATCAGATAATAATTGACTATAAGACTGGTGAAAGCTCAAGGCTGATTAAACGTTATTTGTGTAGAGTCTTCATTGTGTGCCGACAATTTTTGCATTAGAGCGCAAGTCGTGAAAATTCTTTTGACTCATAATTCAACCCACTGGAAAATAATGTTGCGTTTTGAGCCAAGTCATTGGCCAATCGTAATCATGCTGACTTACAAGCTTGCTTCAAGATGTCACAGGAAAAAGCCCGTGTCGTCAAAGGTTACTCCATTGTAGTGGAATTGCTGGCATGGAAATGGTCTTCCGTGGCAGGGCTTCTTTTTGGCACAAAATGGACGACTTAAAGGGTGGGAAGAAAGTTGGGATTCCACAATAAACATGGAGAACATTTCACTTTTATTAGGACTTGAAAACTGTCAACTCCTGTAGCCAACAAACCTTGATTTAGCTTATCCTGAAAATGAACCACGTTTTTGGAATGATAGCCACTAGGTAAATGTTCCATATTTTTAAGTCAGTGGAATTGTATTTGTTTGTGTGATTACTGATAAAATGAAGGTACCGTATTTTCACGACTATAATGCGCAATTAAAGGTCTTAGATTTTCTCCAAAATAGACAGTGCGCCTTATAATCCAGTGCGCCTTCTATATGGAAAAAACTGAAAACCAAAAACCACCCCTGTCGGATATTAAAAAGAACAAAAACACCTGAATTGAAACAATACTGTTAAATATGCAGATGCCATCTTAGTTTACAACATCTTCCATCATATAGCTCCTCCCCCACTGCAAGATTTTATACAAAAAAACTCCAAAACATCAACAATGGCTGGCTCTAGAGGTGACTGTAAAGTAGTGAGTACTTCATACCTGGAAGTCAATAGCAATTACGGTATTTTCACGACTGTAAGGCGCACTTAAAAGTCTTACATTTTCTCCAAAATAGACAGTGCGCCTTATAATACAGTGCGCCTTTTAATACAGTGCGACTTATAATACAGTGCGCCTTATGATACAGTGCCCCTTATAAAACAGTGCACCTTATAATAGAGTGCGCCTTATATATGGAAAAAATGACATTCATTGAGGGTGCGCCTTATAATGCGGTGCGCCTTATAGTCGTGCAATTACGGTACTTGAAAATTGAATAGTAATAGATAAATAAATGTCAACATAATAAATAAGTAGTAGTAATAAGTCTTGATTAGATTCTGGGTGCAGAAATTAAGTATGGTGACAGGAATTGGGGAAAAAACTGTTATTGAGTCTGTTTATCTTGGCTGTTATGGCTCTGTAGCGCCTTCTAGAGGGCTGCAGGTTGAAGTGGTGGAAGCTGGGATGCCTATTGTCTTTTATGATGCTCTTTGCCCTTATAAGGCACTTGGATAGTTGTTGATTTTGAGCATTTTTCAATGTCGTCATTTTTGGTGGGGTTTTGAAACCAGACTTTGGTGTTCGGTGAAGCAAAGTCGTGCTGAAAATTGACACGCATGGATGCCATGAAGGCTTTTGTTCTCGAAGAAGTCTTCGTGAGAGAAAAATTAGGAAGATTCGAGGCCGTTACATCGGCAGGAAGTCGAAACCGCATCAGATTCGGAGCAAGTGACGCCATTTCATGTTCTAATTTGTTCCAAAAGTTGAGGTTTGAACAAAGTCGGGGATGTCAAGTTTTTTGACTGTCAAAAAATGTGGGGTAGGTGAATTTGAAAGGGTCGGAAAATCCCCCAAAAATTAGATTTTCTACCACCAGTTTAGTATTAGCTTAAATGTTGTGGTTATCTTTCCAAAAAAGATGGCGCTGAACACTTTATTAATCAATTGATTCAAGCAGAAAATCTTGATTAAATGAAGCAAGCTGGTTGGTGGCTTTTATTCGGAAGGCCACGTCAGAGGAGATGATTGTCCGGCTAAATTGGAAACGTCTGCAAATTTCTCAGGGACGCATTCATATTTTCCCGCTGGGTGAGGCCACACCCCCCCAAAAATGACATGTCAGTTTATATGCAACACTGGGAAACAAGCAGTTTTTTTCTAACTAGCGTAGCTACCGTTTCCCAGGCTGAGTTTGTTAGCTTGTTTGAATTTGTCTTTCGGAAATGTCCTTTTGGGACTCAGTCCATAATCAGGACAAGGTGTTTGTGGACTAAGAGGCGGTCCAAAGTTTCCAGCTGATGCTACTAACTGGATTTAGGCTGTTTTTTGACCTGGTCAGTTTGATTGACACATCAGGAAAAACCTTTCGGAAGCAGAGCCATACCGTCCCACCTATGTTTGTTAATTAGGACAAAGAGGCGGTCCAGAGTCTCCAGATGACGCTACAAACTGGATTAGAACTGATTCCAAGAGGACCAACCCCCCTTTAGGTCCATTTTTTGACCTGGTCAGTTTGATTGACACATCAGGAAAAACTTTCGGAAGCAGAGCCATACCGTCCCACCTATAATTGTTAATTAGGACAAAGAGGCGGTCCAGAGTCTCCAGATGACGCTACAAACTGGATTAGAACTGATTCCAAGAGGACCAACCCCCCTTTAGGTCCATTTTTTGACCTGGTCAGTTTGATTGACACATCAGGAAAAAACTTTCGGAAGCAGAGCCATACCGTCCCACCTATAATTGTTAATTCTTATCAGAGAGTGAATTTTCTTGCAACTAATCTTGATTTTGGACCGAGTTATGACTAAAAAAACTGGAGAAAAAAACTATTAAGGGAAACAAGGATAGAAGTTAGGAAAATAGCAATGTTCTTCATTTACTGGAACGTGTGGCTTCCTCGGTCATGCTATTTTTGAGACTCGGATTGCACTTCTATGTGTTTTTTTGTGTGTTTTTTGGATCAGCACTGCACATCTTTGCAAGGATTATCTTATAA
This sequence comes from Stigmatopora nigra, assembly GCF_051989575.1. Taxonomy (NCBI): domain Eukaryota; kingdom Metazoa; phylum Chordata; class Actinopteri; order Syngnathiformes; family Syngnathidae; genus Stigmatopora; species Stigmatopora nigra. Next base: position 6,669,541 of record NC_135527.1, on the reverse strand, counting down.
TAAGCTCCCTCGTGTTTGGGAAGGCTTTATTTCGTTGATTTGACTCGGTTGGGAGGAGTTTTCAGCTACCCATAAGTGAGTTAAGAGTTGTGAGAGTCTACCTTGATTGCTTAGTGTAAGACACAGGTGGGAAAGTGGTGGCCCGAGGGCTAAATCTGGCCTGCTGCATCATTTTGTGTGGCCCGGGGAAGTCAATCATGAGTGCTTATTTTCTCTTTTAGGATCAAATTAAAATGAAGAGTATAGATGTATATTATATTTCCTAATTTTCCCATTTTTAAATCAATAATTGTCATTTTTTTAATCCATTTTTTCTGTGTTTTTGAGTTTAAAAATATTTTGTAAAATCTAAAAATATATTTAAAAAAAGCTGAAATAAACATTGTTTTAAATCTATAAAAAACAGAATATTCAGGGCTTTTAATCCAGTTCTTTTAATCCATTTATAAAAGAAAAAATCTAAATATTATATCTAAAATGGTCCAACCCATGTTTAATCAATTTGACGTTAAAGCCAGCCTGCGAACCAACCCAATTTTGACACCCTTAGTATAAGCCGTACCCTTAAATGACCCTAAAACCGTTGAAATTGACAATTTCTCTCGTATAAGCCCTTGATTCAGTCATCATTTCTTGTGAGTGCCAAATCCAACTTATATGCAAAAAAATACAGTCATTGAAATACTAACAAGACTTCTAACAGCACTAAAAAAAGCGCTATTTCTTTCAAAATTCCACAAAATCGTCCTTAAGCAGTTGAACAGTCCCCACAATTTACGACTTTGGCGTCCCCTTAATCGCGCTAACGCACGCCGCCGCGGTAGTGGAGGTCGTCCAGCAGCCACGGCACCCCACAGGTGTTGGCTCCCACGTGATATCGCCGTGACATCCAATAGCCATGCAAGTCTTAAACACGTCCAAAGTCTCATCCCATTGGCTGTCGGGTTTGTGGAGAAATTTCATCAAGGCAGACTCGTGCTTACATGATACCATGTCGCCATGGCGTGGTATTCCGTCCACGAGCTTTAAACCTATGTCAACACGGGCTTTAATATTCAAGCTGATGTTTTTAAAGGTGTACTCACTGAAGCAAAAAGTCTATTTAAAGGAGTAATGTTAAAATTGTAATAGAGTTGTTGTATTTGGTAGGATTAGCGTCCCAAAACTTTTGTGTATTGACTTGGCGCCAGATGACCCTTCTGTAATAACATGATTTCGCCTGGTGTGTTTGTAATTGGACTCGAGTTCGAGATCTAACAATCAAAAGGAAAACCTTCATTGAAATCTTCCGCCAAGTTAAACCTATTATTCGTTTTTTTTATTTTCTGACACGATTATCCAAGAGTAACATCGAAATGGCGTGCGCGTGTTATTCATTCCGAAGATTTCCATAGCGATGTCGTCAAGTTGATCTCGCCAGGTGATGAAATGGCTCTATTTTAGATATAATATTTAGATTATTTTTTTAATAAATGGATTAAAAGAACTGGATTAAAAGCCCTGAATATTCAGTTTTTTATAGATTTAAAACAATGTTTATTTTAGCTTTTTTAAAATATATTTTTAGATTTTAATAAATGATTTTTGAACTAAAAAAATGATTAAAAATGGCAATTATTAATTTAAAAGGAGGAAAATCAGGAAATTTAATATGCATCTATATTTTAATTTGATCCTAAAACAGAATAATTTATTTTAGATATAATATTTAGATTATTTTTTTAATAAGTGGATTAAAAGAACTAAATAAAAAACCCTGAATATTCCGTTTTTATAGATTTAAAACAATGTTTATTTTAGCTTTTTTTAAAATATATTTTTAGATTTTACAAAATGATTTTTGAACTAAAAACACAGAAAAAATGATTAAAAAATGACAATTATTAATTTAAAAGGAGGAAAATCAGGAAATGTAATATACATCTATACTCTTCATTTTAATTTGATCCTTAAACAAAAAGTCAGTACTCATGATTGACTTTGCCGGGTCACACAAAAGGATATGGCGGGCCAGATTTGGCCCCCGGGCCGCCACTTTGACACATATGATCTAATCTAACTTCTGCTAATCGCTAGCAAACAGGGTTGATTCAACTAGCCCTCAGCTCCTCCCCTCTTAGCATTTCAACATGTCAACAACAGAATATACGTCCTTATTGAGGTCTTATAGGGGTGCAAAACCCAATCTTATTACATCACATCACCGACACTGCGTGCGCTCAAAAGTGAGTGAGCACAGGTAAATCTTACTTAGTCCTTCTCACCAAAAACTCAAAGGAACAGAGAGTGCTTCCTATTTTTGGCCGGCATGTCGGCGTCTTTGAAACGACACCGGAAACCTCTTGGAGGACGATGATACGGCGCCCCCTCGCCAGACTAAATAGGCGATATGCTTTTTTGTCAAGACTCCGATTCCAGTCTGAAAGATGAGAACCCTACGTACGCCAACCAAAACTTTTCGACTATTACCCAAACCTGAACGGCACCAACGTTCTCACGGACTTGGCGTCCTGTCATTGGTCCGCCTCGTTCTAAAAGGGGGACGTGGTTCGAACCCCCTCGGGAGGAAAAACATATGAATCCCATGGAAACTAAGACTTTTTGATCAAAAAAGCAAAATACCACTAGTTTTACAGACTGTAATGGGTTAAAAACTGAATTCTGGCATGATTAATCTGTCAAAAAGCTCAAAAACTGTTGGAAACAGCTGGTAGTTAACGAGCCGGGCTCTACCATCACACCGCCATGTTGAAAAAAAATCTTAACGCATTGTTACAGTCGCAACAAATAATCGAGTCAGACTTTCTGGACAAACATCGGATTGGTTTTGTAAGGAACTCCGAGTTTTGTTCAACGCTTGTTGCCAAAAATAGCAAACTTGGGGGTTCCGGTGCAAAAACCTCACGAGCATCAATCAGATTTGACGAGCCCTAGAAGTACTTTTTATTCGTCTTTGGGTTTTTTTCTTGGGCAAAAAAAGTCTTCTTACCAGAGAAGGTCTGTTTTTTCCCCCAAAATGCTTTTCTCCAATATACGTATAATGGTTGATTTGCTTTGTCAGCAACTGGGGTTGCCATTTCTCTATTTTCTGACTCATTTTTCTCCCACCGTCCTATAAATCCATACCGTCTTTTCGGGTAAATACACAGGCATGAAAACCAGAGTCTGTAGCGGGAGTGCCGTGCCTGCGCTTGCTGCTGTTGCCTGGAGACTGATCGACAGTAATCAAAGACTAGGAAAAGTGTTACCGAACCTTCTTTTCTGCAAAAAAAATGTACTGAAAACGACCGAAACAAGCTGTACCGTATTTTCAGGACTATAAGGTGCACCGCATTATAAGGCGCCCCCTCAATGAATGACATTTTTCATGTATAAGGCGCACTGTATTATAAGGCGCACTGTATTACAAGGCGCACAGTCTATTTTGGAGAAAATGTAAGACTTTTAAGTGCACCCTATAGTCGTGAAAATATGGTATTTGTTATTGACTTCCAGATATGAAGCACTCACTACTTTACAGTCACCTCTAGAGCCAGCCATTGTTGATGTTTTGGATTTTTTTTGTATAAAATCTTGCAGTGGGGGAGGAGCTATATGATGGAAGATGTTGTAAACTAAGATGGCATCTGCATATTTAAGAGCAATGTTTCAGTTCAGGCGTTTGTGTTTTTTTAATATCCGACAGTGGTGGTTTTTGGTTTTCTGTTTTTTCCATATATAAGGCGCACTGGATTATAAGGCGCACTGTCTATTTTGGAGAACATTTAAGACTTTTAAGTGCGCCTTATAGTCGTGAAAATACGGTACTCTACTCGTAGTACTACGTGTAATGGAGTACTAAGTTGAAGGTCTGGAATTTGTCTCCAGGAACTTCATACTTGCTTGGAGGTCACCGGTTAAGCGCATCGTTGACAGAAATAAACGTCCCCTTGAACTTACGACCTTATGGAACGTAAAGCCTTTCCAGGACAGATGCCGTTTCTCTCAGTCCGTCTTTAAACTTAAAGCACTTTTACGTAAAAAAAAAGCAATTAAGGCCAACGAGTTCAAGCGCCATCACAATTCATCCTGGATAAATATGAGGATTATACTAATGATTCGGTTTAATCTCTTCGGCACAAAGAAAGAAAGCCACTGTGTGGGTTTTTTTTTATCCCTTTGGAAAAGCATTCAGTTTCACTTGGGCTCGGGTTAGATTGCCTTAGAGCACAGGTGTCAAAGTGGAGGCCCGTGGGCCAAATTTGGCTCGCCGCATCATTTTGTGGGGTCCGGGAAAGTGCATCAATAATTGTCATTTTTTTAATCCATTTTTTCTGTGTTTTTAGTTCAAAAATCATTTTGTAAAATCTAAAAATATATTTGAAAAAAAGCTAAAATAAACATTGTTTTAAATCTATAAAAAACAGAATATTCAGGGCTTTTAATCCAGTTCCTTTAATCCATTTATTTAAAAAAAAATCTAAATATTACATCAATAATGGCCCAAGAACCAACCCGAGTCTGACACCCCTGGATTAGAACATTTATTAATATCATAATCATATTTGGGAAATTTTACTGCAACTGTAGCAAGAGGGTGAGAATACAGACACAGAAAAATACATTTTAAACATAAATAAATAGGTAATAAATAAGTTAATCAATAAATAAATAAGTGTTTGACATTCTGGGTTGTGTGGACTGGAAATTTTCTGTTTGTTTTCATGGGATTCCAAAACAGATGGCGACCATTTTCTCCTTGACTTCCATTGACTTCCACTCATGTGATCTTGACAGTTCCATTTCACGTCGTCTTGTTTTGGAGGGATGCTCTCGCTTCTCGTCGCCAGGGAGGGAATCGTACCCCCGTTGGGATACGCGTAAAAATCAGCAAAGCGTGTAATTGTTTTACAGGCAGTGGAGGGTGTTTTGGGGGAAATGGCCGAATGGGGGAAACAACAGTCCGTGGATAAACAAATTCTTCGAGAAAATGATCCATTTTGTAGCTTTGTTGTCTTTGATTTGTCGGAGATTTTATCAGATTTTGCTGTTTTTTATTCAGCTAAAAATATGCAATGTATTGTAGTAATATTATATTAGTAAGAGGGCTTTTTTATTTAACTCATTTTCTATAATTGACTCTAATATATGAATTTAAATGAGATTTTTGATTTGGAGTACATTAGCCTGTCATTGTGTAAAATACTATAATTTCTCACATATAAGCCGTACCCTTAAAAGTGACTTAAAAACGTTGAATTTTATGATTTTTTTCGTATGATTTACAATTGAAAAGGGAGGTCATGTGACCAGTACAACCAGGAAGTGGTCTAGTTTTTTAAACCAAGTCTTTGAGTGCAATGATGGCATCAGAAATGGCAGGTTTTTTAAACGTTTTCTGCCCGATTTTTCTTGAATTTCATTCATAGACGTCAAAATATTTTTTTTATTTTGTGTTTATCTTTTCTTTATTTTAAAATAAATGACCATATCAGCCATTTTGTCTTGCATTTTGGCTTTTTATTCTCAGTTTCGTGCATGTCAAGTTTAATTTATGCACATATAAGCCGTACCCTTGACTCAGTCATTATTTTCAACCAAAAAAAACTGCAAAAAAACTACTACTCGAATAACAAATCCTGCACGCAAATAGGATCATTTCATGCCAGATATCCAAGCTTGATCTGATTTGACATCATTTTTTTTTTTGCAGGACCTCCAGGGAAACGAGGAAGACGAGGCCGCAACGGAGAAACCGGTACGTACCGGTTTATTTGCGTAAAACAAATCTGTTACCCGTAAAATAACGATTCTGGAGGACATATGCAATCCGTGTCATATTTTACAATCATGTTAAAGTTGTGTGTATATCTTTGGAAGGCCACAAAATTTCATAAATAGGTAATTAGTGGTTTCGCTGTTGCCGGGTGGGTTGCTATGCGGATGCTAGATTTTGATTGGATGCCAGAAAACTTGCTTTTGAGATGAAAATCCAGTTTACCTGGAAGTAGAAGTTAAAAACAAAGCTCAGGGGTATTGTTTGACCAAGTTTTAATCCCTGCCGACCCTCCCAGTTCAAAAAAATTGGACGTCGACTTAAAGATAAACGCCAGAGTTTGAATTATAAGCATAGCTTTTAATTATATATCCGTAAACGTACCAAAGGGAGTCAAATTTAGATTTTTTTTTAATTATAGCCACATGTACTTGGAATATTATGGTTATACGAACCCCTCCATCCATTTTCTGTGTATTTAATGACCATTTGCGTGTCATTATTTCTACGATTGGACATCATTCCCAGTTGGAAATCGTCCACTCCACACAGTGGGAAATAAGCAGCATGGCGCATGTTTATTATAAGCTTAAGTGGTCCGTTGTAACCCAATGATCCATAAAAGGGAAACCCGGCGTGGGCCATCAGTAGAAGCAGCTGGAAGAGCCATTTTCATTTGTTTCTTGGCTGTGAAGAATAACGCTTCAAGGACGGAAGAATACAAAATTCCCTTTCAGTTTTGCTGGAGGTTTTTTTTAACAGGAAGTTAGACCGCCTCAGGGGCTGCTGGTGGAGGTGTGCTAATTAGGGGGAGGTGTTACCTCGTGAAAAAAAAAAAACATGGCGGTGTTAAGGTTGGGGTTGCTTTTAATATGTTGTTGTAAAAGTATGGCTAGTTTCGTCATTATAACTTGGCAATTTATAAGTTTTTTTCCTCGTTTTATACCGTAAATTTGTACCGTATGTGTCAAAGTGGCGGCCCGGGGGCTAGATTTGGCCTGCCACATCTTTTTCGTGGCCCGGGAAAGAAATCATGAGTGCTGAGTTTCTGTTTTAAAATAATATTAAAATGAAGAGTATAGATGTTTATTAAATTTCGTGATTCTACCCTTTTTATGTCAATAATTGTACTTTTTTAGTACTGTTTTTGGTACAAAAATCATTTTGTAAAATGTGAAAATAGATTTAAAAAAATCTAAAATAAACATTGTTTTAGATTTATAAAAAACGGAATATTCAGGGCTTTTAATCCAGTTCTTTTAATCCATTTATAATTTTAAAAAAATCTAAATATTATATCTAGAGTCTGACACCCCATATAACAACTTTTTTTTGAAAATGATTTAGTTTTACCCATCTAGCCGACAAAAACCTTCAATTGCTAATATTACCATGCTTTAAGAATGACATCAATCATATTTTTACTATATAAATATAGCGTGTCAGCAAGCAATGTACCCAAACAGCTGTAAGCATCATACAGTGACATCTACAGAATCTGGAAATTGCTCCATATGTTATTAATCATTTAATTAGGGGAATTGCAATCATTAATAAGGCTAAGTTTGACAGCTGTGCATCACATATGTGGTAAACTTGGTAAACACCTGGAAACTATATTATACAACCAATGTATTTAACACGCACTGTGTATAATTCTTTCCATTTGACAATTATATTTTTGTGTGTGTTTTTTCTCCAGGGCCGCCTGTAAGTATCCCTGCTTTGCATCTTCTATTGAAAAACTCACAAAGGTAAAAAAAAAAACACCCGCATTCAGTTTTAAAGACACAGCCCATGTTTCTTTCTCAAAATTTCTCCACCCGGTTTTTAACGTCTAAAATATGAGGTCGCCCTGACGTTTGGCCGCCTGGACGTTTGGTCGCCGGTCTTTTGGTCCCTTTTGGTCGCCGATCAAATGTACTTAGATATTAAACAGTACTTAGATATTAAACAATACTTAGATATCAAACTGTCTCTCTCTTAAATATTAAACAGTACTAAGATATTAAACAATACTTAGATATTAAATAGTACTTAGATATTAAATAGTAGTTAGATATTAAACAGTACTTGGATATTAAACAGTAATTGGATATTAAACGGTACTTGGATCTTAAACAGTACTTGGATATTAAACAGTACTTGGATATTAAACAGTACTTGGATATTAAACAGTACTTGGATATTAAACAGTACTTGGATATTAAACAGTATTTGGATATTAAACAGTACTTGGATATTAAACAGTATTTGGATATTAAACAGTACTTAGATATCAAACAGTACTTAAATATTAAACAGTACCTAGATATTAAACAATACTTGGATAGTAAACAGTACTTAGATATTAAACAGTACTTAGATATTAAACTGTGCTTAGATATTAAACAGTACTTAGATATTAAACAGTACTTGGATATTAAACTCTCCCTCTCTTAGACATTAAACTTTCTCTCTCTCAGATATTAAACTCTCTTTCTTAGATATTAAACTCTCTCTCTTAGATATTAAACTCTCTCTCATGAATATAACTTTGAGAGATGGCTTTAACAGTAAACTCTCTGTCACCAGTTGACAGGCGACCAAAAGACCAGCGACCAAACGTCCGAGCACCATATAAATATATATATATAAAAATATATAAAAGCATGCAAGTTCAGGGGGGGGAATTGCGTGTGCGTGCGTCATGCCTGTTATTTATCGTCCAGACCCAAGTGTGATTGACTGAATGCAATTCGCATGTGCTGACTTAGCTGTTTAAAAAGAAAAAAAAACGTAAGTTAATCTGCGGAGCCCTTGCCGACCGACGCTCACTCTCTCCCGGGGTCCTGAGAACTAAGTGAGCCCAGGTGGTCTTGCCTCTCAGCCCCCCTTGCCCCGATTCGAGATCTGACAAGTAAAATCAATGTCATTTAATCAATTTTTGTCAGTTTTCAGTTAAAAATCCTTTTGGAAAATAAAAAATATATATATAAAAGCTAAAATAAACATTGTTTTAGATCTATAAAAACAGAATATTTAGGACTTTTAATCCAGTTCTGTTTCAGAATCAAATTCAAATGAAGAGTATAGATGTATATTAAATTTCCTGATTTTTTTCACCTTTTAAATCAATAATTGTCATTTTTTAATAATTTTTTCAAAATAAATATTGTTTTAGATCTATAAAAAACTGAATATTCAGGGCCTTTAATCCAGTTCTGTTTCAGGATCAAATTAAAATGAAGATTATAGATGTATATTAAATTTCCTGATTTTTTTCCCCTTTTAAATCAATAATTGTCATTTTTAACCCATTTTTTCAGTTTTTTTTAGTTCAAAAATCATTTTGTAAAATCTAAAAATATATATAAAAAAATTAAAATAAACATTGTTTTAGATCTATAAAAAAAAACTGAATATTCAGGTCTTTTAATCCAGTTCTTTTAATCCATTTATAGACAAAAGAAAATCTAAATATTATATCTAAAATGGTCCAGCCCACATGAAATCAAGTTGACATTAACACCAACCCGATTTTAACACCCCTGCATTAGCACGTAAAAGCGCAACAAATCACCGGAATTTCCACAGCGGATTCTTCCAGCTCGTACAATACCGTATTGTCAGTTTTTTTTTTTTACCGGCTAATTGTGACACACTGTGAATATAAGAACCAGATGCAATTCCAAGTCAGTTTCCCAATGCGGTTTTCCTATCCTGGTCTAACCTCTCTGTCCGACAATTCTACCGAGAAAGCACCAGCCTATGCCTGTTTTTGCTTGATTACTCATATGCGTATCCAATACTTTAAAAAAAACATGTCTTAGAACAGATGGAGGTGTATAAATTCCCTTTGTTTGGATTTAACTGCACGACTTGGAGTGCTTTCCAACATGGAGCCATTTTGGCCGCTTAATGATGCCCATAGCAGTCTTTTATATGCAAAACTGTTGCTTTAACGTAGCCACAATAGATTGGCATTTGCCTTGTCCAGATGGGACGTTTTTCTCTCTCAAAACTTTCTCGCAATTCCAGACTTATTTGCTAGTGTGTGTTTTTGATACTCTGGGAACGAAGTTCTTGCCAAGAGGTAGATGGGAAGGTGGGTGGAGCTTTAAGATTGCTAACAGGTGCTAACAGCTAGCATGGGGTTGGAAAGCTTAGAATAGTTGTGGGATAAATGCCGGGCAAAGTATGGACGTGTAAGGGTACGATTCTTATGGACTGGAATTTTTTGACAATTTAGTTTAAATGGCGCAAATTTGGCAGGGGGTTTCGCACCACACTTGCGTCCAAAGTAGAGGATTTATTTTCAATTGACAGATGTTATGGGAAGGAATGCCGATAAAGTGCCAGTGTAAAAAGATTCTTGCAGTTTTTTTTAGCAATCAATTGCTGTTTTTAGGTTTTTTTTTTTGACCTCCTGAAGATTTTGTTGTTGATGATGACGACAGGGTCTATGTATGATTATTATTAGTAGTATTAATAGTGGTATTAGTAGTTGTAGTAGTAGTGTTAGTAATAGTGATAGTGTTAGTAGTGTTAGTGTTAGTAGTGTTAGTGTTAGTAGTGTTAGTGTTAGTAGTGTTAGTAGTAGTAGTGGTAGTGGTAGTAGTGGTAGTAGTAGTGGTAGTGTTAGTAGTAGAGGTAGTAGTGGTAGTGTTAGTGGTGGTAGTGGTAGTAGTAGTGGTAGTGGTAGTGGTAGTGGTAGTGGTAGTGGTAGTGGTAGTAGTAGTAGTAGTGGTAGTGGTAGTAGTAGTGGTAGTGGTAGTGTTAGTGGTAGTAGTAGTGGTAGTGGTAGTGTTAGTGGTAGTAGTAGTGGTAGTGGTAGTGGTAGTGGTAGTGTTAGTGGTAGTGTTAGTGGTAGTGTTAGTGGTGGTGTTAGTGGTAATGTTAGTGGTGGTGTTAGTGGTAGTGTTAGTAGTAGAGGTAGTAGTGTTAGTGGTAGTGGTAGTGTTAGTGGTGGTAGTAGTAGTAGTGGTAGTAGGATTAGTGGTAGTGTTAGTAGTGGTAGTAGTGTTAGTAGTAGGAGTAGCAGTGTTCGTAGTATTATTCTTATAAGCACAATTTTCACCTCCATATTCATGGGAGTAGAATTGATTCGGTCATTTATTTATCACCCTCTTGCTACTGTGACTTTCCCGAATACGGATAGAATACAGTTATCTAATCTAATCCTTTTCTTTTAGCGACAAATACGGCGTATATGTGGCAAAATACAGTAACTATAGTGGGAGGGATGGCAGTGCAATGATTAAAAAAAGCAAAACTCCTTGCTACTCAGGAGTTATAGTAAACAGGATTTAGCCATGAATTGTGTATACCTAAATATGTTCAATTCATAGCTCAAGTAGGATTGCAGTATTCCATTCGCTATTTTAGGAAAATCTTGCGTTAGGAAACAACAACAACCAGCTGACTAATCGACCACCCAAAAACCAAAAACGGTACACTTTTTGCATCGATTTTAAACTGAATCGAACCTTCTGACAATTCCAAGTCTTTCCGTAACTGAAAATTTCATGCAGTCGCCACTTTACGCAGTCAGACAAAAGAAAAGTGGTATTGACGGGCAACCATTTTGTGTCGAGTACTGCTAGAGTGACTTCAAATTGCTCGGCTGAGTGGCTTTTTACAATAATATTGTAACAATCTTACCTGCCCATTATTTGCGCTTCAACTCGACTCAGAGCATTTATAGTAACAGGTGTTTAGGGACCATTAAGACCACCCTGGCGATGATTGTTTTTGAAGTGAATATCATATTTAGCACGTTCCCTTTTGTATGTTATGCTACCTTAGACATAAGCTTTTAAATCGGCATCTGGGAGGGTTAAATTGTGTTGAAATTGAAACAAAACTACTGTAGTATTTGATTAAAAACTATAAAAAAAAAACACATTTTAATTTGTCTTTTTTATTATTTATTTTATTTTATTTTTTTCCCCAAGATGGCGCCGTCACACGGAAGCCAGTGGCATTAGCTCTGTCCACTCTTACTTGTTTTTTTGTGTTTTACAGCCCCTCTATCTTTTTTTAAATGACATTTTAATATTTCTTAATACATTCCTTTACTTAGTACTTTATACCTTCTACTTTAAAGATGAGTATATTAATACTTTAGTCCTTTTTTCCCTTTATATTTCATATGTACTCTTAACGGATGCACTTTTTTATTTGTATCGTACCATGTGCTGACCTTGCCCATCTTTCAAATTTTTTAAAGTCAATATGGCCCCCAAGCCGAAGAAAATTTTGCCCACCCCTAAGCTAGTCTTAGCTCGGACATTATCAAACCATTCCGCAAAAAAAATCAGACGCCAGGAACAGAGGTAAGCACTAAAACGGACACGTTACCGCAGTTGTCGTGAAATCGTTTTTTTTTTTGCGGGTTTGGCCGCTTCGTCCGACCAGACGCGGAGACATCAGGAATTGGGATGGCGCTCGGGAGCCGGCTAGATCTGGCTCATAGCCCTTTTCATCGCGCTGACCCGGTAAGCGAAGCCAGGTCTAGAAAAGCCATCCATCAAACTCCAATCCTTATTGGAGGCGCCCAGCCAAGGGACTCTGCCGGCACATGGATCCAATCAGCTCACCGTGGAAGGCTTTTTTACGGCCTCGTCTTTACGGGCGCCACCAGCTCCGCGACATTAATAAGCATGTGCACAAAAAATCCCAACAAAACCAGTCTGCGAGGGTTGATAGCAAACCAACAACTAGAGGATTGCGGGGGGGAAGAAGACGGGCTAAATCCGGGCTAATGTGGACCTTCTAACCCTCCGTGTACTAAAACTAGCAAGTAACCATATTTTCTCGCATATAAGCCCTATTTTTCACTCAAAAAATGATGTATGAATCTGATATAGGCATAAATTAGAATTGTTTTGAATGAAAATGTAAAGGCGAAGTGTCAAACTGGTCTTCAAAAAGCAGGTTTTCATTCCAACTCAACAAGAAAATACCTTTTGTAAGTATAATCGGTTCATTAAAGTTAGGTACTAGTCATTTTTGAAGACACCTGATTGGTTAAAATGTCAGCACTGGATCAGTTGGAACTAAGACTAGGACCCTCTGTGGCCTTTTTAAGGGTAGGGCTTATATGCGGATGCGGCTTACATGTGAGAAAATACAGTACTTTAGTCCTTTTGTAAGGAAATATCATCATTTGTTGTTAATCTATATATTTTCCTCTTTCACAGGGTCCTCCAGGACCAATGGGCGAAAAGGTACGTTGACTTATCCAACCGCTGCTTTTATCTTAAATTAAAAATGACTGTATTTTCACATATACCGTATTTTCACGACTAAAAGGCGCACTTAAAAGTCTTAAATTTTCTCCAAAATGGACAGTGCGACTTATAATCCAGTGCGCCTTATATATGGAAAAAACTGAAAACCACCACTGTCGGATATTTAAAAAAACACAAACGGGTGAACTGAAACAATACTGTTAAATATGCAGATGCCATCTTAGTTTACAAAATCTTCCATCATATAGCTCCTCCCCCACTACAAGATTTTATTAAAAAAAATCCAAAACATCAACAATGGCTGGCTCTAGAGGTGACTGTAAAGTAGTGAGTGCTTCATACCTGGAAGTCAATAGCAATTACCGTATTTTCACCACTATAATGCGCTTTTAAATGTCTTACATTTTCTGCAAAATAGACAGGGCGCCTTATAATACAGTGCGCCTTATAATACAGTGCGCCTTATAATACAGTGCGCCTTATAATACAGTGCGCCTTATAATACAGTGCGCCTTATAATACAATGCACCTTATAATACAGTGCGCCTTATAATACAGTGCGCCTTATAATACAATGCACCTTATAATACAGTGCGCCTTATAATACAGTGCGCCTTATAATACAGTGCGCCTTATAATACAGTGCGCCTTATATATGGAAAAATTTCATTCATTGAGGGTGCGCCTTATAATGCAGAGCGCCTTATAGTCGTGAAAATACGGTAACTGCAATATAAATGAAGCCCTCTACAAACCAGACCAAAAAAAAAATCAAAACCACATCATTTGGCTTAAAAAGGCTGGGAAATTGACTTATAATCAAAACGGTCAGTAGCGGCCAATGACTGATTCCCAATTCCCAAAATACTTCAATTTGCAACTTTTTACCTTGCGTCAATTCCATCAAAATCCTGTTATATTTTGTCTTTGTCTCAAAATACCCAATACCCGTCGCCCTTTCTTATCAAAACACTTCGCCACAGTGAATAGTTGTGGCTTCTACCGTTATTTCACTTGCTTGGTGTGTTTCTAGTTAGCTCACTGTTAGTCTTGGCGTATTAATCAGCTGTGCATTGGGATGAAATATTCTTTTTTCGTCATTTTGCAGGGGGATCAAGGCGACCAAGGACCACGGGTATGTGTCTTACGCCGACGACTACGTTTCCCCTCGGCAGAATTGTGGGTAGCGGGTTTGAGATGCATGAAATTCTTGGGATAGCGTGTGTGCCGCTAACCCGGCCAAATACAACAAGAATGAAAAGACAGATTATTTTGAAAGCCAAATGGAGAGATATAAAAGGTACACGTGGACGTTTTAAGTTACATAAGTTTTTTTAAGGTTGTTTAATGATGGAATCTTGTTAGAGTAGGGAGAAAAAATCAATTAAACTTGTAGGGATGTTATTTTTAGTGAAGGTTTAGGTTTGGAGTTGAAGGTTTTGAGGCGGTACAATGGGAATTAGTATTATTTTGTTATTTCAGGTTATCGTTTTTGGTTTTCTGAACAACTGAGAAATGCGATTTAGACTGTATTTTGCGCTTTTTGGGATTTATTTTGCAGAGAAAAGGGACTATGGGCCGGACTATTTTAGATATAATATTTAGAAATGGATTAAATAAACTGGGTTAAAATCCCTGAATATTTAGGTTTTTATAGAACTAAAACAATAGTTTTTTTTAAATAAATAGATAAAAAAAAATGGATCAAAAGTCCTAAATATTCCATTTTTTTTAGATTAAAATTTTTATTTTAGGTTATTTTCTTAGTAAGGGAAAATCTCTTAATCATTATGTTCCATATTATAGCAGAAAATAAAAAATATTTGTATATATTTTTAAATTTTATCAAATGCTTTTTTCGATAAAAACACAACACAAAAAACAACAAAAAATTGATTTAAAAATTGATTTAGAAGGGGGAAAATCAGGAAATTTAATATACATCTATACTCATTATAATTTAATCCCTAAACAAAAAATCGGCAATCATAATTGACTTTCCCGGGCCACACAATATGAGGCGGCGGGCCAGATTTAGCCCCCTGGGCCGCCACTTTGAGACCTGTAGACTACGAATTGCGTGTAAGCGAAATCCAATCCATCGAATTCAGTGTAGTGGAAATTTAAGACGAACAGATCAACTCTCTTCCAAAGTGTAACAACTAAATCATTTAAAACTGCCGTTCCCAGTGAATCCCGATCCAGATGGATTGGGCATCTACTGGGAATAAACTCAGTTTAAGAGATTTAGTCGACATTTGGATAACCATGTGACTGGACGTCAATCATCGTCAAAAACAAGCATCTGTTCCCAGATTGTTTACGCTAGACTGCATCGCCTCGTCCTCGTTAGCATAATCTAATTGTATTCCCAACAGCCGTGTACTCGAGAGTGTCAAAGTGGCGGCCCTGGGGCCAAATCTGGCACGCAGCATCATTTTTTGTGGTCCGGGAAAGTAAATCATAAGTGATGACTTTCTGTTTTAGGATCAAATTCAAATGAAGAGTATAGATGTATATTAAATTTCCTGATTTTTTTCCCCTTTTAAATCAATAATTGTCATTTTTTAATCATTTTTTCTGTGTTTTTAGTTCAAAAATCATTTTGTAAAATCTAAAAATATATATAAAAAGCTCAAATAAACGTTTTATCCGTCAAATCAGACATTTATTGAAAGGTCAAGTTCCACATCAAAAGTTAACCAAAAGAACGCATTAAAAATTGTTTAATCTCCCCCCAAATAAATGCAAAAAAATGTGTGGTCTGGTTAAAAAACACAGCTTTATCTTGGGTGGCATTTTCCATGGCGCAACACTACCTGGGACTCTAGGAATCTGGTCCTTTTTAGTCCCAAATTCTGAGTTAAAAACCCAAAATCTGGTCTTAAGTCATTTCCAGCGTACGCTGGAAGCGGACCGCAGATAAAAGTGCCGCATTGTATCGATGTCAAATCCGAGCCCATCGCATGACTGCGGCTTCTCTCTTTAAACGTATTGAGCCCATCTGTGCACGCCGCCGCTAATCCCGGTTGTGAACAGACCTCGCCGCCATTTCTACCGCGGTTGGAAGGATCCATGTTCTGGACGCCGTCCTACAGGCTGTTCCTGATTGTCCTAGTGGCGGCTTTTCCGTTTTTTTAGGCCGCTTGAAGCCGATTGGCAACATCCGTTAGCGTTCTACGTTAGCATTTCCAAATGGTCAATGCGGTGAAACACACAACAGGCTTGAAAAAAGTTTTTTGTTCCCAAATTTGACGCGTATGTTTTCAGTTTTCGCCTTGACCGTAATCCAATTTTTCGGATTTTGTGATGTTTTGAGGTTGTCAAAAGTCTGAAAGATATTTGCACTTCAATCTTAGTTATGGATTTTTAAGGGAAGCAAATCCATGGCTACGTTTTTTTTTTTTGTTTTTTTTGTCAAACTTGCCCTTGAAAGACCAGACATACTTTTTGAATTATCTTGACGAACTAAAATGAGGGCATTTGAGACATGTTTGGATTGGCTAGATTTGATCTCGAATGGAATAAATGGGGAGATAAACCTTTGAATGTAAGTGAAATCAATCCATGCCACAAAAAAAACAACGTGCCAACTTTAATTTGAGCCAAAAATAAACAAAAACAGAACGGGAAACTCACCTGCTTAATTTCGTTTTTTAAAGTCTTTCAGTTTCGTAACTACATGTAAACTTCTGTGAACTTTTAGACCAAAAACAAAGCATGTAAAAGCCCTAAAATATTGATTTTTTTTAACAAATCGGTTTCCTTGATGGTGGAACAACAGCACGTCTCATTTTACAACCGCGTTTTAGTTTCAAAGTCGATTGTGTGATAATCATGTCAACAAATGGCGCCATCTGCTTTTTTGCATGTTTTTTTGCACGTGGTGATTTTATTTTTGCACAATTCCGTTAAAGTTCAAGAAATCGTACACGCTTGAAATCCGATATCATCCAAAACCCCAAAAGAATCTGTAAAAAATTCAAATAACCAAAGTTTTTCTTGCTTTTCAAGTCAGAAAACAGTAACGATGATAGCTAACATTAGCTCAGATTGCTAACTTTAGCTCAGATTGCTAACCCTCACACCAACAAACCTTGAAAAAATGACTTAGTATCATTTTCAGGAATTTGTACCCTGTAGTCATTTAAAAAAAACTTGCAAATGTAGCAGTTTTGTGTTTTTTGAGCATCTTGAGAGTGCATTATTTATCCATTCAGGGATTGGTTGGTCCTCCCACGCTAGCCGCCTTACACAGCAATCAGATCCTGACTGTCAAGGTTTGTCGCATTGCCTCGTTGCAAAGTGGCACCCCTCCAATGCTCTATCTTCACAGATAGCATTGCATTTTCATCCAAAATGCTAAAAACGCTAATAAGGAAACAATTTGGAACACAAAAACTGGATCATTAAACCAAAATGTGGTCTGGTTGTTGCCAACCAGCTATATTTTTAGCATCCATGCTAACGGTACACCAAAAATCTGTAAATCCAATGATTTTCCCATTGGACACAGTTATTAGACTGCTATAAAAACAACTTTATAACCAATTTGTGCAGTTTTTGGGGTCCCACTTTTTGCAGCAGGGACAATTTTCACAGAAAGTGAGAAATTCCCATTTTTATGACAAACTTGGGTACGATTAGAACCTTTAAGATCTCAAAATTAGCCAAAAAAACTGTTCTGGTGTGGATTTCTCTCATAATTTGTGGATTTTTTCCTGAATGTCGTATCATAATCTATGTTTTACTTTGTCTTTGCATCCGTTCTCTGGCCACTCCCCCTTTTTTGCTCTTCCTCTGGATCTTCTTCAATCTTCTTTCGCCTCTGACCTGCAAATCTTCTTCAGATGGTCTTCCCTAAGATCAATCATGGCTTTCTTTCCGCCGACCAGCAGCTCATAAAACGGCGTCTCATTAAGGTAGCGCCTGGGAATCTCTAAAAAAAATCACTTCTCTGCAACTCTTGTGATCGTTAACTTGTCGGCTGCCATTGGCGTCCAATCCCTTTTTGGATTGGATGACTCTCGTTAAGAGAAATTGATTTGTCAATGGCGCTGAAAGAGTTAATTATCTGTTTTTCCTACTTTAATTTCTAACCTGATGTGTAAAGTGGGGCATTTCACAAAATGGAGTCTCAAAAATACTCGGAAGTGCTATTAAAATACGAAATAAATCAGAACTACCTGTGGAAATTAATTTTCCCTCTTGTTGTTAGCCCTCAGCTAGCTAAAAAGCTAACTTTTTATTATTATAAATACTAAATAAATTGTCTAATACTTTTGTTGTAGCTCTGTAAGCTAAGCTAACCAATATTAATATATATTTTTACCATTATTGAAGTATATTTAATGTAAAAACTGAAAAAGGACAGATTATTTTTGAAGGATTTTGAAGTCCAAATATCCTCCAATTCTGGAATGACCCACTTTAAGATAAACGTTAAAAAAGACAACACTTTATCGTGTCCTCCCAAAAAAAACATAATTTAATTTAATAACATCCAAAAAAATGAACAGACATTTAACCAATCGCAGTACTTTTTTAGCCACTCGAATATCAGCATCCAAAACTCCCTGGTGACATCATTAATACCCACCATGGGTATTAATGATGTCACAAAATGGGCGGATACTTTAATCCATTGTCTTTTTACTGCATGGTCATTTATATTTGTTTTTTTTCCTTTAAACCGAAGCACCAGTCTGATTTTTTTCATTTTTTTTTTCTGGACAGGGGGATCAAGGGCAAGCTGGACCACCTGGACCACCCGGACCCCCAGGTCCTCCGGGTCCCCGGGGACCCCCAGGGGACACGGGTAAAGACGGGCCACGAGGCGTCCCAGGCTTACCAGTGAGTATTGATATACACATGAATATTTTTTAGTATCAAATTAAAATGAAGAGTATAGATTTATATTAAATTTCCTGATTTTCCCCCTTTTAAATCAATAATTGCAATTTTTTAATCCATTTTTTCTGTCTTTTTAGTTGAAAAATCATCTTGTAAAATCTAAAAACATATTTAAAAAAAGCTCAAATAAACATTGTTTTAGATCTATAAAAAAACGGAATATTCCGGGCTTTTAATCCAGTTATTTAAATCCATTTATACACAAAAAAAATCTAAATATTATATTTAAATTGGGCCAGCCCACCTGAAATCAAGTTGACATTAACACTGCTTGCAAACCAACCCGAGTCTGACACCCCCTGATATAGATGATAAAAAAAAAAGTAAAAAATATGGGTCACCTTGAGTGAAAGTACTACAAGTGTATATCATATAATCCCAAAATATAATCCCATTATTTCCTTCCCTCAGGGCGATCAAGGGATTCCAGGAGAATCAGGACCTGTGGTAAGAGCAAAATATCATTATTATTATTATCTGCATCCACATTTCACCTTAAAAACCCAAAGTATCTCCAAAACGCAGTACTTTAACAAAGAAAGGACAATCCGTACATCAGGATATAAACAAGCAGAAACACTTTAGACATTAAAATATCTAAATTTTGCCAAATTTACCGCATAAACTCTGCGGCTTTCCATTTGAAAATAGTCCAATAAAACCTAATACAGCAACGTAATTAGCGACTACTTTATAACGTAAACAAGCCACCCTGACTTGAAAAGCCGTCTTTAAATGTTCTTTTATCCACTCGCGCAAATTTAAAACATTATTTATACTACGGTTTGGCCGAAAAGTACTTTTTGCTTTCGGGTAGAGTTAGTTAGCAAAGCACTGTCGATCAATTTTTTTCGTAGACGGCTTCTGGATTTTAATATGATGTCTTAATTCATCAAAAAATGGAAAAATTGTTATTATGGGGTATTAAAAGCCTTGTCAGAATTAAGATGATATGACAAGATGTGGAAAAGTTTCGTATTTTGTTCGTAAATGGCTACAAATCGACTTTAAGTTTACACAAAGTAGATTTCGCCGCCATCCCTTCCACGTTAGGATGGATTGGACGTTTGTCCACTTGACTTTTCTCATGTTTTTTTTTAAGTATCACGGAGTAGATTGGAAAGTTTTCCGGCAGTTTAAGGACATATGGTCCTAGTTAGGAGGATTTGAAGTTTTTTTGCGGGTTAGCGCTAAAAAGCCGACCGCCTCTTGATGGAAAAGAAGAAAAAAAACTGTTTTTGTAAGGTTTGAATCCAAATCCATAAAGAATACATTAAGTCAAATCATTTTCAGATCTATTTTTAGAAGTAATAGACTACAAAATACAAGTAGGGATTCAAACCGCCACCTATTCTATTTCTAAAATGTCAACTTTAAGTCTATGGTAACTAAAAAATGTTACTTGAATTTGGCCAAAAACTTAAATATCATAATCTTCTTCCATCCTTTTATTTACGTCAATATAAACCAGGGGTAGGGAACCTATGGCTCGGGAGCCACATGTGGCTCTTTTGATGAGTGTTTCTGGCTCTTTGCTAACCTGTGAGCTAAAATATGGAAACCGATGATGACAGAACTGAGATATTACATCCAGAACTGCTTTAATCTTCATTTTTTGCAGTAGACTCTTCTGGAATGCATAATATTTTAAAAAATCCACTTTAATAGTGGTGAAATCACCCAAAAAATTGATAAGGCACTTGTTTACATGTATGTATTTTGACTTTGAAATTCATAGTATGGCTCACAAGGAATAACATTGAAAAATATGAATTTTTTATGGCTCTTTTCGTCAAAAAGATTCCCAATCTTTTAAAAAATATTCATTTTTTCCACTTTAAAAGTGTTGAAATTACTAAAAAAATTGAAAAGACACTCGTTTACATGTATGTATTTTGACTTTGAAATTCATAGTATGGCTCACAAGGAATAACATTGGAAAATATGATTTTTTTATGGCTCTTTTTGTCAAAAAGATCCCCTTCCTCGACATAAACCAACATAGCGGTTGTTTTATACGTTAACTCCACCTTGCATAGTTTATTCTCCGATATTTTTCTTCCCACGAATTTCTTTCCTTACATTCCTTTTTAGTTAATCAACATTTATTTTTATACATAAAACTGGCAACCGTTCACTAGCGTGTTGGTAGCGTGGTAGCTTGACGCCGCCATGTTTGTTTACATATCCCCCCCCAAAGCTTGGTGATTGAAATGTTCACCCATTAAGTTAAGCAAACTCGCGGTAAGCTTCCTTAGTTTTGCGGCTAGCGCGATGTTATGCTAACCTACAGCTCTCCGGGTAAAAACGCTAAGCCGTAAAAGTTGAAAACCAATCCGGGAAAGTACTAAATCACCTGCCACCTCTGGAAGAAAACATCCAATTGGTGATATTTCAGAGACTTCCCTGAAACGGCACCCTTTGTTTATCGTTTCTCATTCCGATTGCTTCGTTTTATGTCCTAGTTCGTTGTATTTTTGAGACAAATGCATTGTTTTGATCCTCAGATTGGTCTTTTGGTCACCAGTCTTTTGGTCGCCAGTCAAATGTACTTAGATATTAAACAGTACTTAGATATGAAACTCTCTCTCTATCTTAGATATTAAACTCTCTCTCTCTTAGATATTAGACTCTTAGATATTAGACAGTCTTAGATATTACACTCTCTTAGATATTAGACTCTCTTAGATATTAGACTCTCTTAGATATTAGGCTCTCTTAGATATTAGACTCTCTTAGATATTAGACTCTCTTAGATATTAGACTCTCTTAGATATTAGACTCTCTCTCTCTTGGATATTAGACTCTTAGATATTAGTCTCTCTCTCTCTTAGATATTAGACTCTCTTAGATATTAGACTCTCTTAGATATTAGACTCTCTCTCTTGGATATTAGACTCTTAGATATTAGTCTCTCTTAGATATTAGACTCTCTTAGATATTAGACTCTCTTAGATATTAGACTCTCTCTTAGATATTAAACTCTCTCTCTCTCTTAGATATTAAACTCTCTCTCTCTTAGATATTAAACTCTCTCTCTCTCTTAGATATTAAACTCTCTCTCTCTTAGATATTAAACTCTCTCTCTCTTAGATATTAAACTCTCTCTCTCTTAGATATTAAACTCTCTCTCTCTTAGATATTAAACTCTCTCTCTTAGATATTAAACTTTTAGATATTAGACTCTCTCTCTTAGATATTAGACTCTCTCTTAGATATTAGACTCTCTCTCTTAGATATTAGACTCTCTCTTAGATATTAGACTCTCTCTCTCTTAGATATTAGACTCTCTTAGATATTAGACTCTCTCTCTTAGATATTAAACTCTCTTAGATATTAGACTCTCTCTCTTAGATGTTAAACTCTCTATTAAATATTATACTCTCTCTCTCTCTCTTAGATATTAAACTCTCTCTCTTAGATATTATACTCTCTGAGAATCTTAACATTTATTTGGCAATTCGTCGTTGCCGCGGTTACTCCATTACGTTTAGGGTAATAGCCTGAAATGTGCGAAAGTAAACCCACATGCTGATTCACTTTCCAGGTGTTAGCTGAACTGCGGGTGAACGGTTAAACACAATCAAGCCCACAATCTCACCCAAACCCGTTCCTTCTTGAAGCAATCACTTTGCGCTTGTTATTGTTGAGGACGCTAACTAAAACCACTATGTTATTCGGGAATGGATTGGAATTCAATTTATTACATTGTGTTTGCAAAAATACTTGGTTTTACGGCATGTTATGTATTTATTTTTATTTTTTTTACGCATTACGTACTCTGGCGGTATGTCGATAGATTGGTCCTTCCATATTTTTTTGCAAAAAAGCTGTATTTGTAACAAAAAATATGAAAATATCAAGGGCTTACACTATTGTTGTACTCTTTTTCACCAGTAGATGTCGGCGATTTAACACTTTGTTGGTTATTTTCTGTTTTGCAGTAAGAAAACAACCATTAACTGAAACAACCATTAACTTGATTCATATATTACCTCCAAAATACTACATGTCATGATTTTTATTAAGAGTTTTCTCTTCAAAATAACAAATTTGTACTCCCTTATTAAAACCACGAATATAGAAGTGAAAATTATGAATCAGGGGGAGGCTTATACGCGAGAAATTGGCAAATTCAATGCTTTTAAGACAATTTTAAGGACATGGTTTATACTTTGGGGCGACTTATTTGCTAGAAAATACTGTAGATGTGATTTTACTTGAGTAAAGATTAAACCTGGTGGGATTTTTGTGGGTTTAGGCCATTTTTTAACTCTGTCTATTGTTTCCAGGGACCCGAGGGGCCTCCAGGACTTAAGGCAAGATACCTATTTCATTCACAACATTGGTTCGTCAATGAATCATATCACTGGTGGCGAGACGCGATATGATACATAGCTGGAAACGACATGTTTAGCGCTACAGCTCTACTAGCGTGGAGAATAACGGGGGGGTAACATCGTGAATTTTGAGGTACGGGCCACCACGGAACGTTAATGTGAGGAACAGATGTCGGCCATATCCAGCCATCAGGTAGCCGCCAGTGTTTGGTCAATGTAACCCAATCACACGCTTCCTGTCTGTGCTGTCATATGTCGGGTCTCGAGTGGATGTTTGTGTGCGCGGGGGGGTGCATGAGATGACACACTAGTGGGGTAATGATTGGCGAGTCAGGCCTACAGGCAGAGTCTATTAGGTTTTGTTTTTGGTTCGCGTTAAGCAGTTTTTTGGGTAGATATCTTCGCGTGCAATTCCAAATTCAACCAGAAGCGAAAAGGGGGCGCTGTAGAACTTTTGGGAATGATTCAATGCAGTTCTTTGTTTTAAATCTGTACCCGTAGTGTAATTATTAGAGCTTGTTGTAATTTTATTTGTTTTTTTTTCTTTTACTCAGGGTTCGTTGGGTCCTCCCGGGATTCCAGGTGTTGACGGACTTAAGGTACGTTAATTACAGGAAAAGTATATTCATTGGCGGCTGTTGTTAATCCTCGACCTTCATTTCGGGGCCTTTTTTTATTGTCGTTTTCACACCAAGGGGAAAAATAGGGAAAAATCTCGCCTCGTAAAATCACGCATTGAATTCCCAAAGCTAACAAAGAGGACACAGTGCAGGTGTTTCTTACAAGTGGGAAATGAAGGTCATTTACAGACGCTCCCTTACTTACGAAGGAGTTAAGTTCTGAGCGCTTGTTCATAAGTTGAAAGTGTATTCATAAGTTGGAATTGTTCAAATTGAAGTTGATTAAGTGTTATATTTTGTATTATAATTTATGTTTAAGGCCTATATAAGTATATTGAAGGTTTATATAAGTGTATTTGTATATTTAAGGCTTGTTTAAGTAACCAGCATTGGTTTGTACTGAAAAAAAAACATTTAATAAAATAGATAGAATACATACATTAGAGAGAGATATTTACTAGAAATTGGCCAAAAGAAGCTATCCAATGACGATTGCACAGTTTTCTTCTATTTTCATCTTAAATGATGCGATAGTACTGTATGGGATCATTCAATTGATTTGCAACCTTTGTGCAATGTTCAACATTTGGGTCCTGCTGCTCCATCTTTCTGTTTATAAATGGTACTTATGGTGGAACCATTCAAGTTGTATTCCCGTGCAATGCTCACCACTTTCTCATGCGTATCAAGCTTCTTTATTATTGCCACTTTGGTTTCAAATGAAATGTCTTGCCTCATCCTTGCACCTCCCTTACTTTTCAGCCTTTGGCTTTACACCAACCATATTGAATAATGGATGCACCAGATATTTAATGATAAAAATTAAAAAAGGTTCTGTACGCACTGGAGATATGTCACGCACTACAACGAACTGGGCAGAGGAAGGTAGATGCTGGGTGAGCTGAGTTCTCACAGCGCCAGGAGTCGGTATTAGTGGCAGAAAGAAGCACTACTTGGGGAAAAAGGCAATACAAAATCCAACTTATGAACATTTTTCAACATAAACGCAATTTGCAGACACGTTCGTATGTACCATTTGCTCTTAAGTTGAATGTTTGTAAGTAGGGGAGCGTCTGTAGATTAGAATTAATCGACTAATGAATCAAATTGACTGTGTTTAGGGAGACCTCGGCATACCAGGACAGGACGGCACCCCCGGAGAAAAGGTCTGTTGCAGAGTATGCAAAACGCTGGAGGGATTGTCCTAATCCCGGCATGAATTCGGCACCCCGGATATAATCTGAGCCGCCGGTATCAGTAATACCTTCTTGCTTTCTTTCCCAACAGGGTGAAATTGGAGAGCGAGGTGAAAAGGTAAGCAGATGGTTCTAGATGATAGCTCCTCCCCTTTAAATTAGACCACCAGAGGAGGGGTCTTTTTCCAAAAGAAAACCTGTAAAACCCACAAAAAAATGGCATTTTTTGCTCCCTATTCATTATCCTGTTGATTTTTTTCACCTTTAGAGTTTTTAACCATAGAATCCACTTTGTCCCGGTTGGACCGTACCCCGACACCCCAAATCGCGAACCCCAGGTCCCTTACTTAAAAGCAGCCCCAAAATACTTTAGACTCGTTAAAAAACTGGTCTGAACTGACATTACCTGAAGTATTGGAACCATGTGTAAAGCTTTTTGAGTGACATTGAAGTGGATTTAAAATGTCCATCAAATAACTTGTGGAGTTTTATTAGCTGTTGGCGAAGAAAAAAGATGAATATTTGATTTGTGTTGTATATACTGACAACTTTTGTCTTTTTGGGTTTTTTGCAGGGCGATATGGGAGATGAAGGAACTAAAGGCGAAATTGGGGAGAAGGTATTTGCATTTTTTTATTGTTATTATTAATATTTGGGTGTTTTAAAGCTGTCTTGATAATTTATTTGAGTTTTAGTTTATTTTTGGTTTTTAAATGGGTCAGTTTTTGTCAATTTAGTTCATTTTGTTGCATTTACTAGTCATGTTTTGAATATTTCGGAGTATTTTGGGATGCTAGCTCTGCATTTGGAGTTACTTTCTGTTCATTTAGGGCACAGGTGTCAAAATGGCGGCCTGGGGGCTATATTTGGCCTGCCACATCATTTTGTGTGGCCCGAAAAAGTAAATCATGAGTGCCGACTTTCTGTTTTAGGATAAAAGATTATAAAAGTATTTTATATTTCCTGATTTTCCCCCTTTTATATCAATAATTGTACATTTTTAATCCATTTTTTCTGTGTTTTTAGTTCAAAAATAATTACGTAAAATCTAAAAATATATCTAAAAAAAGCTAAAATAAACATTGTTTTAGATCTATAAAAAAACTGAATATTCAGGAATTTTAATCCATTTATAAAAAAACAAATCTAAATATATCTAAAATAGTCCGGCCCACATGAAATCAAGTTGACATTAACGCGGCTCACGAACCACCCTTGGCGTAGGGGTCGACTGAAACCCCCCCTTACAAGACCCCGATGCTAATAAACGATACAGAAGCTAAACGAATGAATGAACATCATCACAAATTCTATCATCACCCAAAAAAAAATTGCTTCCAAATCAAGGTGCATCTATCATCTTGTCATATGGTTTCCTTTCTGGATCTGCTCCATAGCTCCGCCCCCTTCAACCTCATTCAATCCTGTCCAAACAAACCCCCTTTTGTAACATGCAAAGTCCCCCCGTAGGACCTCATTTTCTGCGGTTTTGCTCTTTCCCAGCACATTCCCGCTATTTTCCCCACAGTGCGTGCTCCCTATTGTTAACTTTGGCACCACCGTGTGCCCTCACCACCCCCCCACAAAAACCACGCGGACGGCGGTCTTGATTTGACAGTGACGTTCGGCAATTGGTAGCTCAAGTATTTGTCGCTATCTCATTTTCTACATCTGTTTTCTACGGATGTTTTATTATTTTTTGGGCAAAAAAAACAGTTAGCGCTAAATTGACAGTACGGCGTTCCCGCGTTTTGTTTAAAAACTGATTGTGGTCCAAAAAAGATTCATAAAGGGCTACCGGATACTCGCAAAAATTGAAAACAACTACTTTTACGGGTATGGTTAATGTACTGCATCAGAGAAAAAAAATGGAACAACTACGTCTAAGTATACGCTCCATTGACTATAATGTTATTTTGATGCCATGGCACAGATACAAAAATGAAGCCATTTTTCATATTTAGTTTCATATAAACATATCTCTGTTAAAATCCTTTCAAAAATAATGTTGCTATGGAATCAACAAGACTTTAAATCAGACTCGATTTAATGTGGGCCGGACTATTTTAGATATAATATTTTGATTTATAAATGGATTAAAAAAGCCCTGAATATTAAATTTTTTATAGATCTAAAATGATGTCTATTTGAGCTTTTTTTTCTTAGTAAAGGAAAATCTATTTAAATCATTATGTTCCATATTAAAGTAGATAACAGAAAATATTTTTATACATATACAAGATTTTACAAAATGATTTTTGAACTAAAAACAGAAAAAAAAGATTAAAAAATGACAATAATTGATTTAAAAGGGGAAAAATCAGGAAATTTAATACATATATACTCTTCATTTTAATTTGATCCTAAAACAGAAAGTCAGGCACTCATGATTTACTTTCCCGGGCCACACAAAATGATGCGTTGGGCCAGATTTGGCCCCCGGGCCACCACTTTGACACACGGAAATTAATGTGCTTTTACTTTCAAAAACTGACGTAAAAAATGGCAAATATTGGAGGCTCCATTCAATAAAGTCTGAAAGATGGCATTCCAGACATCCCCACTTAAGTAAATAGCTGGAAAATTGCCCAATTTACCCAAGCGGCATTTACCCGTTTTTATCTTGAACCCACCACGTTCACCACGGGTCCGGGGGGGTGCCATATAATCGCAGGATGTCGCTTCTATCCTGCCACACACATTGCCGCGGTTTAAACACTCATGGCTAAGCTCGAAATAGTGAAAAAAAATCTCGATTTCCCACACGATTGGTCCCCATAAATTGTCCAGTGACGAAAGGACACCCGTTCATCGGAATGGGGGTGCTTAATTGTTCTCAGATGTGGCATTTCAAAATAAAAGGCAGGCTCATCCGGCTGTTTACTACTCCAGTAAAAACGTTAGATTCCCAATCATGCTAAAATACATCAATTTAAGTTAATTCCAAAGACGCTAATGTAAGCAAATGGCGTCCATGTTGAGACAGAAAACAATTAAATCCCCCTTGTGCGCCTTGTACCCTAATAAACCCCATAAGAAATGGCGGTAGGTTTTTCTTAGCGACGTCTGAGCACCGTAGAGTAAAACCGCAAAGTCCCCAGGAAAACGTGGCGTCCCCCCTCCCCTAATTTAACCCACCGACCACACGTCGTTAGACTGGTCGGCCCCTTGTTTTGTCTACAAGGTGGCACATGGGAGAAGTCTGGCTTCTTGATGTCTGGAATTGCCTGTTAGAAGTGCGGCAGGGAGTTAGACCATGTTTGCCATTACTGGGAGAATAATTCAGTACATTCCTAGAGAAAAAGAATGTCCAAAAATATCGTCAATCCTTTGGCTGTCCTGTTTTTTATTTTAAATACCATATTTTCTCACATATAAGTCGCCTTTTGTATCAAATGCACCCTTAAAACTGCCTTAAAATTGTTGAATTTTACCATTTCTCGCATATAAGCCTCCCTTTGTATAAGATACTGCCTTAAAAGTGTTGAATTTTACAATTTCTCGCATATAAGCCGCCCTCCGTATAAGATACTGCCCTAAAATTGTTGAATTTTACCATTTCTCGCATATAAGCCGCCCTCTGTTTATTATACTGCCTTAAAATTGTTGAATTTTACCATTTCTAGCATATAAGCCGCCCTCTGTATAAGATACTGCCTTAAAATTGTTGAATTTTACCATTTCTCGCATATAAGCCGCCCTCTGTATAAGATACTGCCTTAAAAGTGTTGAATTTTACAATTTCTCGCATATAAGCCGCCCTCCGTATAAGATACTACCTTAAAATTGTTGAATTTTACCATTTCTCGCATATAAGCCGCCCTCTGTATAAGATACTGCCTTAAAATTGTTGAATTTTACCATTTCTCGCATATAAGCCGCCCTCTGTATAAGATACTGCCTTATAATTGTTGAATTTTACCATTTCTCGCATATAAGCCGCCCTTCATATAAATTGCATCCTTAAAATTGCCTTAAAATCTGTGAATTTTGCAATTTCTCGCATATAAGCCGCCCTTCGTATAAGATACACCCTTAAAATTGCCTTAAAATTGTTGTATTTGACCATTTCTTGACTATAAGCCACCCTCCATATATGTTGCACCCTTAAAACTGCCTTAAAGTTGTTGAATTTTACAATGAAAGAGTATCCTTGATTCAGTCATCATTTTTTTCAGTTACAAATACGGCTTATATGCGAGAAAATACGGAACCTCATCAAAATCAGAATAAGACAAATGTGAAATCTTTGTAGCCCAAGTTTCTGGCTTGGATGGTCCGATATTTTATCTACTGTGAACCCCAAGAATAAACAATTCATTTTTTTGATAATAGCAAGCAGTCCAGGCCCAAAACATGCTAACTCCACAATCCTCCAAAGAGATTATTGTAACCTTTTCAAACTATGTAGACATCGATATCAAATGTCCTGCTCTAAATCCAACGGCGGCGGTGAGGCATGACCTCGAGAGAACTCTCCCCACCAGGAATCGTACTCAACTACAAGAATTCAACGAAAAATAATAGTCCAAAATTCCTGATAATCGCTGTGCACAGCATATCTGAAACGACAGGAAACATTGGGTTGTGTTTACAGCTTCAAAATGTAGAACAAACCAGTTATTAAAACCAAGGGTTTCCCACACATTTCCATCATTTTGCACTATAAATCTGGACATGTTATTTTCAAGACAAATGCAAAAACAAGAAACCTAAAACCCAATAACCAAAACTACCGTATTTTCACGACTATAAGGCACACTTAAAAGTCTTAAATTTTCTCCAAAATAGACAGTGCGCCTTATAATCCACTGCGCTTTATATATTGAAAAAACAGAAAACAAAAAACGAAAAACCACCACTGTCGGATATAAAAAAACACAAATGCCTGAACTGAACAATACTGTTAAATATGCAGATGCCATCTTAGTTTACAACATCTTCCATCATATAGCTCCTCCCCCACTGCAAAATTTTACACAAACAAATCCAAAACATCAACAATGGTTGGCTCTAGAGGTGACTGTGTAGTGAGTACTTCATACCTGGAAGTCAATAGCAATTACCGTATTTTCACGACTATAAGGCGCACTTAAAAGTCTTAAATATTCTCCAAAATAGACAGTGCGCCTTATAATACAGTGCGCCTTATATATGGAAAAAATGTCATTCGTTGAGGGTGCGCCTTATAATGCGGTGCGCCTTATAGTCGTGAAAATACAGTACGTGTTCACTGCTAACTTTTACAATTTTTCTCTCATCTCACAGGGGGATGCAGGCTCTTCCGCAGCAGGCATTAAGGTAAAACCCTTTGGAAAATCTACCCGGCAACAAGACATTAACCCCACCTTGCCTTCCAGGGTGAACCTGGAGAACCTGGAAGAAGTGGACATAAGGTAATAATGGCTTTCTAATCAAGCAAACGCACTGCTAGCCTTTCCGCTAGCTAAATTCGTCAACGTAAGAAATGCTAGCGGCGGTTTTGTAAGATAAAATTAATCCGGATTATGGTTTTGAGACCAGAATCCCAATCTGGACCATGAGAATCCCCTTAAACAGATCCTGACGTTGGACTTTTCGCTTTCAGAGCATGGTGGCGCTCTCTCATTTCGTTTTCTTTAGCTAGCAACAGGCTAACCTCGCCGGATTGGTTCAATCCTTACGAATCTTGTCCTGAGACAGCGGCAGGTTCTTTTAACGAGCCATGTGAATAACTCAAGCGAACAAGAGCTCTTAGCTAACATTGGCGTCCTCTTTCCTCGCTATTTACAGCCACTGCAATTGTGCTGACATCCTGACAAACGATTATCCCCAACATGGCTTCAGACAAAGTTATTGTCTCGTCTCCAACTCCGCAAAAGACGGCACGAAAAAGCCTTTTTGTCCATTACTTTTATAACGCTCTTATTCGCCAAAGTGTAAATTTACAACCCTTTTCCCAAGATCCCTAGAGTGCCGTCACAGCTGATCACTCTCACCCAAAGCTAATCATTCCCTCCCATGTGTCATAAATACGCCCAATTTAACGGCGCGATAGATCACCCGCCGTCAGACGCTGTTTGTAAAAGTCTTTCGAGGGGAAAGGATTGTCGGAGAATTAGTCAAACTTGTCAAAAAAGTCAGCCAACTTTTGATGGCGAGCTATGTCAACCTCTTAATGACTTTTGAGCTAGCGCTGCTTTAGCGCAAAGTGCTTTTTTGCATTTCTGCAGTGTGTGACAGACGCAAGAAAGATTTTTAAAAACAAAAACAAATGGCTGAGTGGTATAACAAACTAATCTATGACGACGGCATGGTTTGGTATGAAAGTGCATGTTCGCTATCTTCACTTGGATTAGCGATTCGCTAGCCAGGCAGAGTATGACGTTATCATTTGTCCGATGTTTTCAATTGGTCGATGGATTTTAATTTTAAAAAAGATGAAAAGACTAAAAGAGGACTATATATTCATCAATAATTACACTTCAGGCAGACATTTTATTTAATTATTGACATTTAATTCAATAATTTGCATATCTAGTAACAAGAACCTTATAAGGTTAGATACATCAATACTTTAAAGCCATAAATCAAAACAATTACAAGTTTATTGATTAATCCAACATGCATAAGCAAAAACAACATCTGTAACTATAATAACAATGAAGGTATTTAACAATAATAAACAGAGGAAACTAAGAACAAACTTCATTTGAATTAAAACAATCACACACACTTCATTTGAGATAATAATTACATAAAGAACACTATGCGAGTGTTCCTGGAAGTGATTGATATCCATCTCCTGGTAGCAAGAGTCCTTGACGACTCTTCAAACCCAGATCAACAGTCCACGGAGCCCGGACTGGGTGAGATGTCAGATAAACTGTCCTTGTGAGAGGACTAGATGACTGATTACGACCCTAAGCACTCTTGGAAGAATGATTTAACAAAGAAATGATTAAATACACATAAATACAGGGTGTCTCAAAAAAAATGTACTCACTTTTAGAATAAAATGACCAGAAAACCTCATGTATTCGATGCTATTTCACTACACTTTGTTCATAAATAAAGGTTTTCTGGTCATTCTAAAAGTGAGTACATTTTCTGAGACACCCTGTGTATGTATATATATAATAGTTTTACAGAATAAACCCAACATTCCGCCATTTTTATAATATGTATGTTCTTAATTATTTTATAATAATCACAAAAGGAACTACTCCTGACTCGCATGGCTGATCTGAAAACGAAAAAAAAATCTGTTTTTTCCCATCACCAATGGAAACTGGACAAAGCAAATGATACGTCGTTAGCCAGAAGCCTTTTAGCTTAGCTTAGCTTAGCTTGGCTGTAATGTGTCCCAACTCTTCTTGTATAGGGAGAGCCAGGACTTCCAGGGCTGCCTGGACTTCCAGGGATTAAGGTAAATCTGATACCGTTTACATCCATCCTATCATAGCATTTTACCATACTCGCTCTTTATCTGCTTCAGCCCACCAGAGTAAAACTCACCCTTTTGTGTTTTATTGCGCTATTTCTTTAGCGGCGCCATTTGCATCCATCATTCATGATCACTTTGTTTTCAGAAGCTTTGCATTTCAGTTATTCCCGATGTAGTTCCACTCTAGGAATGGAATGGTTTCATTTGCAATTTGCATCGTTTCATTGGGTTTGGCTCACTTTGGTCCTTCGAGCCTAAAATGTAGGATTCGTGGTAAACCAGGATCTGTTAGGTTCATTTTTTAGTTATGTTAAATATGATATGGAACAATATAAGGAAGATATCGGAGCAGATAATCCATCATTTTAAAGCACTAAATTAATCTGCCAATTTAAGACATGGAATCAAAACAATTACAAGGTTATCTATTCAATCAAATTGCATAAACAAATAACACAATTAAGGTAAAAAAACACAACTACAACAATAATTGTATATCAGGTCATTGTTAATAACAATTTAGGTTGGAACTCATAAACAACTCATATTTCACTTATACATAAAATGATTAATATTCCATACATACATATAATGATTCATATTTCACTTATACATATAATGATTAATATTCCATCCATACATACATATAATTATTAATATTTCACTTATACATTAAATGATTAATATTCCATACATACATATAATGATTAATATTCTATACATACATATAATGATTAATGCACACATAATAGCATCCAGAATAACCCCAACAGGCACTGATATGGGAATTTTTTTGTTCCTGGTTCGAGTACCTTCAGAATCGATGCATTATTTGTTAGCACTTTCCATAACCGGCATTTAACTTCCCACTAGTATTGGTATGGGTACTTACTGATTTAATACATCTATATATATATATATATATATATATATATATATATATATATATATATATATATCGTTTAATACTGTGATGTGCTATGGAACATTAACCTGGGAAATACTCGAGTACATCCCACTGTTTGTCTGCAATGCCTCAACTGCCGAACTAGTGACGATGCTTATTTATTCCTGCTTTTTCAAGCTTAATCGTCCATTTCTTAACAGGCCTGAATGCTTGCTAAATCTAACAACATTTCGCTAACAAAGCACTCACTTGCTAGCGCTTGCATTCCGGCTAAGAGCCTTCCGTAAAGCTTGGGTAGCTTGGGCCTGCGGGATGGCCGCAGATGGTTTAGCGATTCGTAACCGGTCGGCTAGCTCCCCTACAAAGTCAAACGGAGCGCCGCACTTCATAGCGTCCACTCGCTCCTCGTAAGTCAAGGATTGGGGGCGTTTTTGGAGGGAAATCGGGACGTAGACGTGGGAATTTGTCGGGGTTGTCTTTCCATCTTGAACTTGAGGTAGTCTGAATCTGTTTGTCTGTTATATGTCTTGTTTGGTTTTGTCGTTTAGGGAGAACCAGGATTTCTCGGACCTCAAGGGGAACCAGGTCTTCCAGGCCTTCCAGGAACTAAGGTGTGTCCAAACTAGAGCCACGAACTTTTTAGATTTCAAGTCAAGCTTGATTAAAATGACGAAAGTTTAGCATGTTGCTTAGAAGACATGAGTATAACATTTTTAGGCATTAATGAGTGTTATTTGTTGATATATGATAGCTAATAGCTATTATTAATCGTAAACGATAGTCAATCAAATCGTGTTGTTGGTGAGTCTGCTTCAAAATTACATTACCGTATTTTCACGACTATAAGACGCACTTAAAAGTCTGAAATTTTCTTCAAAATAGGCAGTGCGCCTTATAATCCAGTGCGCCTTATATATGGAAAAAACTGAAAACCAAAAATGAAAAACCACCACTGTCGGATATTAAAAAAACACAAACGCCTGAACTGAAACAATACTGTTAAATATGCAGATGCCATCTTAGTTTACAACATCTTCCATCATATAGCTCCTCCCCCACTGCAAGATTTTATACAAAAAAAATGCAAAACATCAACAATGGCTGGCTCTAGATGTGACTGTAAAGTAGTGATTGCTTCATACCTGGAAGTCAATAGCAATTACCGTATTTTCACCACTATAAGGCGCACTTAAAAGTCTTAAATATTCTCCAAAATAGACAGTGCGCCTTATAATACAGTGCGCCTTATACACGGAAAAAATGTCATCCATTAAGAGTGCGCCTTATAATGCGGTGCACCTTATAGTCGTGAAAATACGGTAATTGAACTCAAATTGCAGTCTTCAGTTTTTACGTGCATTGCCTAGGAAAGACTGCACAAATTGTATCGCTTCCAAAATGTCAACCAATTGGAGCCAATGTGCGTTTCCTTTGAGCTGTGACATTAACACACTGTGAAGCCAGCTGTGGCACTGCACACACAAGCTGGAGGATAATGCACACGGGTTTGTACTGGATTGCAGATTAATCCCATGCCACTCACGAATAGGGAGCTGGAAGCATATTTAATATGATGGCTTTCTTATGTTCACAAAGCTTTTTGTCTTGTAAAAAAACTGTTTAGGAAAGATAGTAAAGTGGTAATGGTGGATTCCAGTTACATCTTTGTTTTACCACAGCTCCATCTGTTGGTGTTCTTTACTCAGTTCATGACAAGGAACGCACCAGAACGGGAAATAAATGTGTATATTTTTAGATTGCCGTATTTTCACGACTATAAGGCGCACCGCATTATAAGGCGCACCCTCAATGAATGACATTTTTTCCATATATAAGGCGCACTGTATTATAAGGCGCACTGTCTATTTTGGAGAAAATGTAATACTTTTAAGTGCGCCTTATATTTGTGAAAACACAGTAATTGCTATTGACTTCCAGGTATGAAGTACTCACTACTTTACAGTCACCTCTAGAGCCAGCCATTGTTGATGTTTGGATTTTTTTTGCATAAAATCTTGCAGTGGGGGAGGAGCTATATGATGGGAGATTTTGTAAACTAAAATGGCATCTGCATATTTAACAGTATTGTTTTATTTCAGGGGTTTGTGTTTTTTTTAATATCCGATAGTGGTGGTTTTTCGTTTTTGGTTTTCTGTTTTTTTCCATATATAAGGCGCACTGTTTATTTTGGAAAACATTTAAGACTTTTAAGTGCGCCTTATAGTCGTGAAAATACGGTAAATGTTTATTTGTGTGTTAAAGGGGGAGAGAGGAGACCATGGACCGCCCGGAAAAGGGGAACGGGGTGAGATTGGACCCATCGGAGTTAAGGTACGTCACCCCTTAGTTGAGTTATAGTGGGGCTATACCTTTAAATTTCTCCTGGGAGTTTGCATTGGGTCAATATCTATGGGAACTCGCCATTGTTTACGTCTGGTAGGTAGCTTCAATAAACGCTAGTCTAAACTCAGATGACCCACAGATGGTTTTTGCCTGGTTATTAAGAAATTAAATCAGGGACGGACCTCAAATAAACATAGTTGGTTATTTTAGTGAAATATGACTGCATGTCATTTTTTTAGGGGGGTAATGGGACCTAAGCTGTAAACCAGGGAGGTATTAGTTATCATCTAGATTAATCTGGGGTGAATAGGTCAAATAGCCTAGAAGAAGGGGTTGGTTCGTGAGCCGCGTTAATGTCAACTCGATTTCATCTGGGCCGGACCATTTTAGATATAATATTTAGATTTTTTTTTAATAAATGGATTAAAAGAACTGGATTAAAAGCCCTGAATATTCAGTTTTTTATAGATCTAAAATAATGTTTATTTTAGCTTTTTTTATATATATTTTTATATTTTTTTTAAATATTTTTTTAACTAAAAACACTGAAAAAATGGATTAAAAATGACAATTATTGATTTAAAAGGGGGAAAATCAGGAAATTTAATATACATTTATATTTTTTATTTTAATTTGATCCTAAAACAAAAGTTAGCAATCAATTTACTTTCCCGGGCCTTACAAAAGGATTCGGCAGGCCAGATTTGGCCCCCGGGCCGCCACTTTGACACAAATGCCCTAGAATATAAATATGCTCCCAACAGTCAAAAAATAATATATAAAACAACCAAAAATATCACAGGTTTAATCATTATCAATATCTGAAATAACCCAGAAGTTATTGAGCAAAAACTAACTAATTAATCCTTAAAAAAACGGAGTATTAGATTTGAAAAACCAAAAAAAATGTAAGATAACAAAGATAGTCTTATATAGAATCAAGCTATAGTGCAAATAAAAGTTATAATTTGAACTATAGTCGCAAAACCAATGACAAAAATTGAATATTTTTTAACCAATCCTTGAAATAGTTCAATATTTCATTCAAAAAACACTAAAAAATAGCGTATTTGAGTCATTTACTTCACTTTGTCTGATAATTATCGCCATTTTCTTGGTAGGGTTCGCAGGGTGAGTCAGGCACCCCTGGTCCAAAAGGGTCAAAGGTAACATCAATTCTATCCCATCACTAATTCACCTTTCAATTTTAGCCCTTATAGTCCAATCGTTGTTGTCTTTTTAGGGTGAAACTGGAGATAAAGGAGAGTTTGGGGTGGTAGGACCAAAGGTAAGACTTAAAAATTAAACTTATGTTTGTCATTTACATTCGTAATTCATTAAAATTTGCTATTGTGGATTTACAGGGACCACCCGGGCAAAAAGGAGAGCAGGGGTCTACGGAAATCGTTGACTACAACGGGAATATTCAGGAAGCTTTACAGGTAAGACAACCGGTAGTTTATATTTGTTTTTAAAGTACTGTTTTTTAGGCTATTTGAGAAAATGTTTTGACGTGTCGGTTTGTCTTTTCTTCTTCCAATCGTTTTGGTCGGCTGCAGAAGATTACCACTATTACAGTGACGGTAATTATGATTGGCTTTGTGTGTTCTAAAAATTGATATTTTGGGTTTTTTTTCGCATGAGGACAATCTTTTGGTTTGCAATGCAGGTATTTTTGTCAAATTTGATGTTAAATTTAACCATTAAATCAAAACAAAACAGTCCGGCTAGCACGTTGTGACCATTGTTAGCATCCGTTAAGTTCTGGTGTTCTACAAGGTCACTGATTGGTCACGGGTACGTTACAATTGAGGTCTGGTCTTCTTCACAGGGTCCACCAGGTCCCCCTGGACCAGTAGGACCACATGGCATTAAGGTATGTGCTAGTTATAACTGTTAAATGGACTTACAATGTGACGACCAATCTTTTTTTGTTTTGTTTTGCACCGGCAGGGTGACCGTGGCCTTCCTGGCCTTCCGGGTCTGGACGGAGAACGTGTAAGATTGCGTTTTATGTGGACTTGGTTTAAGATAGGTAATGGATTTTTCAACAAAACGCGTTATTGTCAGGGCTACAAGGGTTCTAAAGGAGACATGGGAATGCCAGGAGCGTCAGGAGACAAGGGAGCGACCGGTTTACCTGGCTTACCTGTAAGATGGTTGAAAAAAACGTAGCTGTGGTGAAGCGTGACTTTCAGGTCCTTGTTTTGTTCTCAAGGGTGTCAATGGTGTCAAGGGTGATAAAGGAGATTCAGGTCTACCTGGTCCTCAAGGTTCCTCAGTGAGTATTGACTTGCTCGCCAAGTAATTGTACTTTAAAAAATGCAAAAATGAAATAAGTTAAGTGAGTATGTTCTTAGGTCCATGGGACTCCAGGGGCTCCAGGACCTCACGGACCTCCAGGACCTATGGTAACTTCATAAATGACAATACAATCTATTATTAGCTGGGATTAGATTGGACTGGATAACTACACATACATACATATACATATATACATACATACACATATATACATACATACACATTTATACATACATACACATATACATACATACACGTATGTTCCTACATACACGAATATACATACATACACATATACATTACATACATATATATACATACATACACATGTATATACACATATACATACATACACATGTATATACACATATACATACATACACATGTATATACACATATACATACATACACATGTATATACACATATATATACATACATACACATATATACACACATATATTATACATACTTACACATATGTTATACATACACATATATTATACACACACATATATATATATATATTAAACATACACATATATTATACATACACATATATTATACATACTTACACATATGTTATACATACACAAATATATTATACATACTTACACATATGTTATACATACACAAATATATTATACATACTTACACATATTATACATACATACATACACATATATTATACATACATACATACATACACATATTATACATACATATATATTATACATACTTACACATATATATTATACATACATACACATATTGTACATACTTGCACATATATATTATACATACTTACACATATATATTATACATACATACACATATATTATACATACTTGCACATATACATTATACATACTTACACGTATATATTATACATACATACACATCTATATTATAAATACATGCACATACATGCATGCATACGGTAGGTCTTAACACTGCCTGGAAACTTTGTAAAAATGTCAAAAACAGTCATGAGTATGGTAACTTTGACTCCTTGACTGTCATTTTGATGGAAACCCACTAAAATCCTCATCCTAGAACCCTGAAGGTCTCATTTCTGTTTTTCAGGGACCCCACGGCTTCCCTGGACCCAAGGTATCCAACATCCTCTTTTCAACCGGCTCAGTCCGGTTCCCGATTGTAACGTCTTGAAAACCCTTCAACGCCTGTCTTTACCACGCAGGGCGAACCTGGTTTACACGGCACTAAGGGGGCACGTGGAGAACCCGGCCACAAAGGGGACCGAGGACCTTTAGGTCTTCCTGTAAGTACATCCCAATCCATTTGCGTGCTAATACCTGACAAATATTGCAGTGTGTGTGTACTTGTTGCCATTCATTTGCCTGATAAGTAACCAAGTTTTTAAGAAGTAAACCTTGCCATGGTTTTTCTAATACAAATATTCATCTGGTACTAATCCCGCCTTGTCCATGTCCATATGACTCATACGTCCATAACCACACCAGGGAGCCTCCGGCTTGGACGGCAAGCCCGGGACGAGGGTGAGTAGCCAAGAGGCTTCTGCTGTCCTGTCATCCATCACCCCCCGCGCTCCCTATTTGCATTTTTTGTATAATCCCCGAAACACACAAAACCTTGTTAGCATGAACGCGCTAAACTACAACAGTGCATGTGCATGCCGTCGTCCAAACTTGGACAAGATTGTCCTCAAATTGCATTTAAACATGGAGACACATGTTTTCGCAGGGAACTGATGGGCCTTCAGGTCCAGCTGGTCCAGCTGGCCCAAAGGGGGACAGAGTAAGAACCGATTGGGCCCCGATTCCATATGTTTTAGAACTGATTTCTTTTGTCATTTGTCAAATTAGGGCGAGAAAGGGGCGGCAGGAGACCTAGGACCGAGAGGGCCCTATGGATTACCTGTGAGTTTATTGTTTATTTTAAATTTTATTTTATAGGAATGTTAAGTGTGTTGATGTTTTTTTTGCGTGGTTATTTTGCAGGGAGCAGCGGGAACTCCGGGTTTGGATGTAAGTCTCGAAACTCCCCAAAAACGCGAAGTCATAAGTCAAAAAGTTTTTTTGTGTAGGCCATGTCATCATTTCAAAGTTTCCATTAACATTCATTGGCTAAATAGGGAGGGTTTTCATGTTTACTAGGTACTACACGGTACTCGGATTTTAGCAGGTGTAACATGTTTTCTCGCATATAAACCGTATTTGTTGATGACTTAATCAAGGGAGCGGCTTATATGCGCAGTAGACTTGGCATACTCAAAGTAGCTGTTACTATTTGTTGGTTATTTTCTGTTTTGCAGTAACAAAACAACCATTACTGGAGGAATTATTAACTTATTTATGATATTGACCCTAATAATGTGCTTATAATCGCTACAGTGGATGATTTTTCTCAAGATTTTACCTTCAAAGTAACACATTTTTACTCCCTATTTAAAACCATAAATATGAAGGTGAAAATTGGGAATCAAGTTGAGGCTTATACGCGAGAAATTGTCAAATTCTACGATTTTTAAGGTAATTTTAAGGGTACATCTTATATGGAGGGTGGCTTATATTAGAGAAATGGTAAAATTCTACAAATTTAAGGTAGTTTTTAGGGTGTAATTTATACTGAGGGAGTCTTATATGCGAGAAATTGTAAAATTTGCAGATTTTAAGGCAATTTTATGGCATCTCACCATGTTTTCTCGCATATAAGCCGTATTTGTTGATGACTTAATCAAGAGAACGGCTTATATGCGCACAAGACTTGCTATACTCAAAGTAACATTTACTATTTGTTGATTATTTTCTGGGTTAATCCCTATTTAAAACTATGAATACAGAGGTGGAAAATTGGGAATCAAGTTGCGGCTTATACGAGAGAAATTGTAAAATTCTACGATTTTAAGGCAATTTTAAGCAAACGGCTTATACGCAGAGGCATTCAATATGCAAGAAAATATGCTATGTTTTACCTTGAAGTTAATGAAGTTACCCATCTTCCAGGGGTTGCCAGGTTTGAGAGGAGAGAAGGGCGACCTCGGGGAAAGAGGAGAGAAGGTAGATGTAGCTGCGCCGATTTTAACACGAGACAACTGGTGTCAATGGACAGGATTATACAACCCAAATTCTTAATCCGTCGAGCCTAGCCCATCTCCAATTCATTCAGAACATGTGTACCAATCACAGTTGTCACTCAGTCACCCTCATGGTCATTCCAAGCCAAGTCCATTGACAACAGACTCTTAGCATCCATTTGAAATGACTGATTTCTTCCTCACTTAATCTGTAAAAACTGTTTATCCCACTGACTTCTTTCAGCTGATGTATCGTTTCACTTTTTGTCGTAACGCATGACAAATGTTTTGACTGCTTTTAAAAAACGATTCCCTTGTTGGCAGCCTTTTTCCGGCTACTCTTTCTCATCCTTTACGCCCTCCATACTCTAAAAAAGGTCTCTGCTTCAATCCTTTCTTATAATTCCCTATTGGCCCGAATATATGACTGTTTTTTTTGTTTTGCATTGAAATAACACTTAGAATCAGTCGTCTTATATTCGGGTTCTAGACATTATACCCATTTACAATGCTAGATGGCGCCAAGTATCTCAAATGGATATTATAATATTAAATCTAGTCCAATTCATCATTATAATATTAAAAAATAGTTTATTTTAGTTAGTTAAATAGTTTATAGTATATTTTTGTTTTTTTAACAATTTCACCCATATAAACTTGACAAAAGCTATTTGGAGAGATCTGTATTTTGTAAAAGAAGGTAAATTATCGCCCTCTGGTGGAAAAAGATTTTTTAGGTTTTATGTCTCCCTTTATAATGGCTATGGAGGGGACACCTGATCTTTGCTTCAGTTTTTTTAGTCCAAAATTTTGCTGGAATAAATACGGTCCACATTTAAATGATATTAAGTTTGTGCATGACCTGAATCAGGCTTTTCCTTCAAATATATGATTATAATCGATTATTTCAGGTGTATTGTTATAATCATATGTATAAAAAATAGTCTTTTTTTGAGTCTTGAAAAATAGTGTCGTCTTATATTCGGGCCAAAACGATAATCTCCTTTCCCCCCAAGAATTGATCTAACCTGTCATGGGCTCCCCTTCTTTATAATCTCCTCCCCTTTTTTTCATAATATGTCTTACCCAAAAGTATTTTTTTGACCAAATGGTTGTATCCACAGGGGGAGAAGGGAAAGAAGGGCAAAAAAGGGCCTAAGGGCGAGAAAGGAGAACAGGGTGCCCCTGGATTAGATGCACCTTGCCCATTGGTATGTCACAAACTGGTATAGGGCGGTTGGTTGGTTAGTTAGTTAGTTAGTTGGTGACCCCGGTTAAGGAGGGGCTTCCCTGCAGTCCACACCGAGGCTCGGCCCGCAAACCCAGATTACGGGCTAGATTACAGCCTCGGCTAAAGACCCGGGATTAGCCCCTCCTTCCCACGTATCGAGAACAGTCCGCATCGGTCCAGTAACACTTCGAGGTCATCTTTACAAACAGGGTTTCCGGGGATTTAAGGGTGAAAAGGGGGAACCAGGGCAACCAGGTCTGGATGGGTTGGATGCCCCATGCCAATTGGTACAGTATTCCTCTCTTTCCTCAACTACTGACCCCTCTGCATGCTTTTTATCACGTTAGACATCACACCAAGACTGGTAGCCATCTTTGTGTAGCACAACATACACTGCATGGGCTAATTTGTTGACCGCATGCTGCCTTTTTTGATGAAAATACGAAAGAATTGCTAATTCGGATAAGCTAGCAAGTCCCTTTAACGCAACCTTTTCTCCTCCCGATTAAAAAAATGTTTTGTTTTAGTACATTTTTTAAAAAATATCCTTTAACATGGTGCTAATGGATTTCCTAGCCCTCTCCTTTTAACTCGTTCCTTCCTGTTTCTTGTACCAATTGGGCCAGACCGACCAATCCGATGTTACGGAATGGGTTTTTGAGGGTTTTTGCGGATTTTTTTTAATCAAATGAGAGACTTTCCACCAAAATCAGATCTTTTTACAGTGTTGAAATGTTAAGATATTTTTTGTAGTGTAGAAAAACTCTCACCGCAGAAAGTTTCACTTAAAAAATGGAAAAATAGCACAAATTACCTCGATTTTTGTTGGGTTTTTTACCGTAAAGTCGTTTTTTGCTGGAGAATCGCTAATTTCTCAATTTTTTAGAACTAAAATGTGGTTATTGTGGGCGAATCAGATATTGTTGTAATTTTAAGAATCGGATTTTGTCTGTTTTTGGTGGAACCGCTCAAAAATGAAATAAAACTATGAAATATGGCCGCCAGTGGTTAAACATGGACTTAAAAAGACTTGTTAGCTTAAAGTTTGCATGCTATTTGTTTCATTTTCGTGTGTATCATTTGCATGAAATTAGACGTGTATCCATAATCATATCAAAATACATTTCCTTATGATAATTTGTGAAAAAAATGTCGAATTAGTGCATGAAAATTCATATTATACGTGCTTGTTTTCTTCCAAAAAATGCTAGTTTAAACCTAGCTATCAGCTAACTAAAAAAATAGAATAAAACCGATACAAACAAAAAATAACTATTAAAAAGACGAACAAAGCACATATTTTACTTATTTTTTTAGAACAATAAAAACATTTTTAAAAATATATATATACATATATATAATTCATAAATATATGAATTCATAAGCAAATTTCCAATGCTGGTTCAGTCTATATTGTGCGTTTTTTGCATTTTTTTTGCAGGGTCCTGATGGCTTACCGATGCCCGGCTGCTGGCAGAAGGTAATAAAAAAGTTATTGACATGTTTATTTTTAATAACTTGCATGATTTCACCCCACAAAAAAAGATCCAAAATGTCCGCCCAACTCATGCACTGTGTTTTTGTTTCTTGCAGTGATCATTCTAACCTGAAACGCATGGAGTTTGTAAATAATGCTTCTTTTTAGGGGTATTTATAGTTTTTTTTAATCAAAATTCCACAAAAAAACAAAGAAGTCTATGTATATGAGGATGCAAAACCAACACCCGCGCAAAAGCTGCTTCTACTCACATCACGTGTGGAGAAAACAGGAAAAAAACCAGTTGGCTGCTCACTTTTTGGTAGTGGAGTTCCACAGGGTTCTTACCCAAGTCCACTCGGATTGGGGAATTCGAACCGGATCGCTAACCCATCATCACAACTCACTCCCCCCCG
Organism: Stigmatopora nigra; assembly: GCF_051989575.1. NCBI lineage: Eukaryota > Metazoa > Chordata > Actinopteri > Syngnathiformes > Syngnathidae > Stigmatopora > Stigmatopora nigra. Next base: position 6,625,322 of record NC_135527.1, on the reverse strand, counting down.
CGTCAAAAGCTACAAACACCCGCATGTTTTTTTTTGGCTTCCACAAAGGAAAAAACTAACAAAAAAAATCGGAAAGAGCATTTTTTTTCGTAATTTTCCGCATTTCCTGAATCTTCCCAAGGGAGTCACGCCATGGCTGGTAGCCTGAGAAGTCCTGAAAATTTGAGATGTTTATCGCTTTAACCGTTCAGGAATGGACGCCACCAATCCTGGAGGCCACGCCTTCTTTTTGGATGTGCTGGTTTGAATCCCGCAGAGGGTTTCAGTTGCGGTGGGTGGGCAACCCCAAGCCAATTTTGGTCTCTACTGAAAGCGTTGATAGGAAGGAATTGTTTTTTCGTTTTTTGGGGGGTTAGTGCAAGTAACCCGGGACTTTTTTGTTCGGAAGTTTGGGACCTGCAAATTTTCCTGATGGCGGATGTTTTTCCATTTTTTGGGGGGCGGGGTCAGTGTATTTTTACGTTTTTTCTTGTTTAAAGGCACCTGGGCAGATTTTTCACCATCTGTTGTAGTCCAAACCAGCAGTTTTTTTGCGGAATTTGGAGAAAAATTGCTGATGAATGAAGAATGCGGGAAAAAGTTTAATCAAAACTTTGGTCGGATAAGATTTTATTGGATAAATGGGTTCGTGGCCAGGTGCATTGTGGGTTTTTTATTCAAATTAATGGGTCCCATTTTTTGGTTGTCATATGCTTTATTTACAATAATATTTTAGGTTGTTTTTTTGTCTATTTTGGAGTATTATAACTTTTGGTGCCTTGATTCATTCCTTCACCAAAAACTTTATAGCTAACTTTAATTTCTTGCATTTATTTGAGAGGACCTGGTTTGGTGATTTTTTTTTTGTTCAAAACTGTAAAGCTTCAAATGAACTACGACCACTCGGTACACATACAAAATATGACCAAAAAAAAACTAGAGTAAATAAGAAGTCCGGATTGAATTTTGTTGATTTTAAACAAAATCATTGCCTCCATTGCATGCACAGAAGTCAGAAATGTACCCAAAATGCCGTTTTTTTTTGTTTATTCCCCAAATTTTTTGGGTGGATTGTACCGTTTCTTTACTGTCCGATTGTTTGTATGTGACACCATTTATTTTTTTGCATATACAGTGTATTTGATCTTGACATAATTTATTTTTTTATGATTTCTTAAGCGGCTCGGCTTTCCGAAAGCGGCTTTTTTGATGCGTCGGCTTTTTTGTTTGTCGTCGGATTCAAACCGACGCATCGTTGCTTTTTTTTTGCCTCTTCCTGGTTTGCATTGAATGTAGTCGGGTCGTTAAAATGATATTTGTGTATATGTTATGTATAGTGGAACGAGTTAATGTACTGTTTATTTTTTTGTTTGTTTTTTGGTGTGTTTTTATTTGACAAAAAAGTGCAATTTTTATCATCACCTCGTGTGAGCAACTGGAATGTCACATTTCCGGGTTTTGTGGCTCTTTTAGTTCCGAGTTGTGTAGCCTGTTTTTTTAATAGGCCACTTGGTAAAAAAAAAAAAGGGGCGTGGTTTATTAGAAACTAGATTTTAAGATAAATATTTCACACTTAAAATGGCAGCCCTTCTTCTGGTATGTTGTGTTTTATCTGTGTTACTTTTTGATTTTGGTGTTTTTTGTCCTCACATGGTGCTGTCGTTAGCATGTGCAGCTATTTTTTGGGGGGGTTTTATTGTCAGGATTTTGGCGGAATTTTTAATTGCTTTGTAATAGTGTGCAGAAGTGCCAAAATTATTCAATTCAGTATTCGGATAAAAAAATAAGTATTATTTTTTGGTTGATTTTTTTGTTGATTTGTGTTTTTTTTACCAATTTGATTGAAATTTCTTTAAAAAAACAACGTGTTACAGAACATTCATTATTATGACTGTACTGTCGGAGCCAAATAAAATCTTTTAAATGCACTTATTTAGCTGTTTTTTTGGTTGTTGTTTGCTTTTGACGGTGATTATTTTCAGTAAAAAATGACTTTTAAAAAAAATGTTGCATGTGATGAGTTTATTTTGACTCCAGGGGGCAGCAGAGTAGCAGAGAAACAGGTGTTGTCGGCTATTCCTACGCAAATGGGCGTTACACGTGCAAAAAGTGCATGCGCGACTGGTCGCCGGGACACTTGGCAGGATGTACGCGGAAAAGTTGAGCAAATCCGAGACGATCAGCCTCAGGCGAAATCTCATTGGGTAAAAAAAAAACATGGAGCCTTTTGTTAAGTATTTTTTCTGCTTGTTGTAATTTTAAAATGGCGTTTTTGTCTTATTTTTTGCAGGCCTTCATGTAAGATTTTCTTCAGTGATGACCCCATAAAAATGGTGCGTGCCAGGGGTCAGTACATGTATGACGAGAAGGGTCGGCGTTATTTGGATTGCATCAACAATGTGGCTCACGGTGAGAATTTTTGTATTAAAATTTGGTTTATATTAGCTTTATTGATGTTTTTGGGTAGGTAAGCTTAAGTTGGGTTTTTAATAGGAAAGACTATAGAGAGGTCAAAGGTCAGATAGGGTTGATTTAAGAACCCGACTATGATTTGAATTGGTTTTATGGATTTAAATGAGTAATTTTTAGTGTTATATGAAATTCTATTGTACAGGTGTCAAAGTGGAGGCCCGGGGGCCAAATCTGGCCCGTCGCATTATTTTGTGTGGCCCGGGAAAGTAAATTATGAGTGTTTTAGGATCAAATTAAAATGAAGAATATAGATGTATATTAAATTTTCAGATTTTCGCCGGTTTAAATCAATAATTGTAATTTTTTTAATCCATTTTTATGTATTTTTAGTTCAAAAATCATTTGGTAAAATCTAAAAATATATATAAAAAATAAAATAAACATTGTTTTAGATCTATTAAAAAAAACTGAATATTCAGGGCTTTTTATCCAGTTATTTTAATCTATTTATTTAAAAAAAATCTAAATATTATATCTAAAATGAGTATATATATATATATATATATATATATATATATATATATATATATATATATATATATATATATATATATATATATATATATATATATATATATATATATATATATATATATATATATATATATATATATATATATATATATATATATATATATATATATATATATATATATATATATATATATATATATATATATATATATATATATATATATATATATATATATATATATATATATATATATATATATATTATATTTCCTGATTTTCTCCCTTTTAAATCAATAATTGTACTTTTCTAATCCATTTTTTCTGTGTTTTTAGTTCAAAAATCATTTGGTAAAACCTAAAAATATATTTAAAAAACCCTAAAATAAACATTATTTTAGATCTATAAAAAAAATGAATACTCAGGGCTTTTAATCCAGTTCTTTTAATCCATTTAAAAAAATATATATATATATATAAATATTATATCTGAAATGAGTATATATGTATATTAAATTTCCCGATTTTCTCCCTTTTAAATCAATAATTGCCATTTTTAATCCATTTTTTCTGTGTTTTTAGTTAAAAAATCATTTGGTAAAACCTAAAAATATATTTAAAAAACCCTAAAATAAACATTATTTTAGATCTATAAAAAACTGAACATTCAGGGCTTTTAATCCAGTTCTTTTAATCCATTTATTCAAAAAAAAATCTAAATATTCTATCTAAAATGCTCCAGCCCACATAGAATCAAGTTAACATTAAAGCAGCCTGCGAACCAACCCGAGTCTGACACTATTACTCTATAGAGTAGAGAGCTCAAAAGTCAGATAGGGAATACATTGCAAACCAACTATGATTTGAATTGAAGTTTTTTGGGGTGTTTTAGTGTTTTGTCTTTGTCCTTTAGTGGGACACTGCCACCCAGACGTGGTCCAGGCCGGTGCCCGTCAAATGGGGGAACTCAACACCAACTCTCGCTTCCTCCATGACAATTTGGTGATGTACGCTCAGAGGCTGCAAGCCACGCTCCCCAGCCGCCTCTCCGTCTTCTACTTCGTCAACTCTGGGTGAGCACTCGGGGGCACGGGATTATTGCGGCAACGCCCCATTCCAGAAAACTCGTCGGTTTGGGGAAACAATGGCCACTATGTATATACAAACTCGGTAGAGTTTATGTATGTTGTATTTTTTTAGTGGTTTCTTTAACCGGTCTCGTCAGATTGTGAAAGTAATTGGGGGGAGCCCCTCCCATTCCAGTTCAGAAAGTACTTAAAAAAAAAAATTTCTCGCATATAAGCCGTATTTGTCACCAAAAAAAGATGGCTGAATCAAGGGTAAGGATTATATGTGCATTAATTAGACAGGTGACAAAGACAAAATGCCATAATGCAAGAGAATTCGGTCGATATGGTCTTTTATTTTGGAAGACAAAAAAAAATAAACAGATAAAATGCGGAAAACTAGATTAATTTTGATGTTTATGATTGAAATTCAAGAAAAAAATAAACGTATTTTGCTTAAAATGTGAAAATGCTCAGTTGAGAAATACCATGTGGGATTATTTTTGTTAAGATTTTCCCTTCAAAATAAGATATTTGTACTCTCTATTGAAACCATGAATATGGAGGTGAAAATTGGGAATCAGGGGAGGCTTATATGAGGGAAATTGTCAAATTCAACGATTTTTAAGGAAGTTTGAAGGGTGTGGCTTATACGGATGGCGGCTTATATGCGAGAAATTGTAAAATTCAACAATTTTAAGGAAGTTTTAAGGGTGCAACTTATACAGAGGGCGGCTTATATGCGAGAAATTGTAAAATTCAACAATTTTAAGGAAGTTTTAAGGGTGCAACTTTTACTAAGGGCGGCTTATATGCGAGAAATTGTAAAATTCAACAATTTTAAGGCAATTTTAAGGCATCTCAAGGCAACAATATTTCAAAATATGATTTATTAATGCCTCTCCATCACAAAAGTTCCCGAATCTGGTCTAGACACAGAAATATGACTAATACTACGGCTTATATTTGAATAAAATTTCCAGGAAAATTACTCAAAATGTCATTGAATTGGACTACAGAAACGATAGCTTGGAAATTGTTATCATAACACCATACGAAGTCCTACATGTCCTCGATATGGGCGTGTTTTTAGCGTGTTTTAGATAAGCCGCCGGTCACGTAGCATCGATATGTGTCAATAAATAACCGAGGATCCGCCCACTGCAACTTTAAATTTTCTATTTTCGAAAGGGAATTCAAAATAAGAGAAAAATCACATGTCTAAATGTGTTGTTATTGTATTTGGAAGTTGAAATGAATCACATGTCCGGGCCTCGAGCTTTTGTATGTGTGTTTTTGTGTGTTTTTGTGTGTATTTAATGGTGACTCAGTAACTTCGCTAAGTGACCCGCACGCCCTTTTGAACTCTAGATCGGAAGCCAACGACCTAGCGCTCCGCCTCGCCCGCCAATACTCGGGAAGTCAAGATATCATCACCTTGGACAAGTGAGTTCCGGGGCAAAGACGCATGGGGTCAAAGTCAAGGTGGTTTTGTGTCCTTAAGCTGAAAAAGGGTTAATTACTTTATTTACTTGTGTTATTTTTGAGTGGAAGTTAAATATAAGTAGTATAAATGACAGGAATGTGAGTATATTTGCTGTGTTTTATTTAAATATATATATTTTTTGTATTTGTTTGTTTTTTTTGCAGCGCCTATCACGGACATGTGACATCCCTCATCGAAATTAGCCCGTATAAATTCAACCAAAAGCCCAACGCTTCGCTCTCACCTTTTGTCCATGTGGTGAGTGTTATTAATGGTGATGGATGTCCAATTTATACTCTTAAAATGGCCTTAAAATTGTTAAATATGACAATTTTTCGCGTACAAGTCGCCCCCATGATTCCCAATTTCCCCCCCCATATTTATGGTTTTAATAGTGAGTACAAATGTCTTAATAAATAAATAAGTGTTGAAATATATACATATACGTATCCGTATACATATATATACATATACGTATCCCTATACATATATACACATGTACATATACATATACATATACATATACATATACATATACATATACATATACATATACATATACATATACATGTATATGTACATATACATATACATATACATATACATATACATATACATATACATATACATATACATATACATATACATATACATATACACATACACATATATACACACATATACACACATATACACACATATACACACATATACACACATATACAACCACATATACACGTATATACACACATATACACATATATACACACATATACACATATATACACACACATATACACATATATACACACATATACACACATATACACATTTATACACACATATACACATATATACACACATATACACATATATACACACATATACACATACAAATATACATATATACACATATACACATACACATACACATACACATATACACATATACACATATACACATATACACATATACACATATACACATATACACATATACACATATACACATATACACATATACACATATACACATATACACATATACACATACACATATACACATATACACATAAAAGCACATATATACATTGTTTAGTTACTGCAAAACTGAAAATAACCAACAAATAGTAAATGTTACTTTGACTATAGCAAGTCTTGTGCGCATATAAGCCATTCCCTTAATTCAGTCATTTATTGTTGTTACAAATACAGCTTATATGCGAGCAAATATGATAAATATCCTTCCCTCGAGCAGGCCCCGAGCCCAGACGTGTACCGCGGCAAATACAAACGAGACCACCCGGACCCCGCCAAAGCGTACGCCGACAAAGTCCAGGAAATCATCGGACAGGTGCAAAGCAAAGGACGCAAGGTACCCCTCGACCAATGACGTTCGCAAAGGGAACGTGGTCAAGGCGGGGCGACTTCCTCCCGCAGGTGGCGGCGTTCATCGCCGAGTCGCTGCAGAGTTGCGGTGGGCAGGTCATCCCCCCCGCCGGTTACTTCCAACGAGTGGCCGAGTACGTGCCGTCGATGGGTCAGCCAACTTCGCCATTGGTTAAATTATCGGGCGTACGTACGTCCCCCTTTTTTCAGGCATGTCCGCCAGGCTGGGGGGTTGTTCATCGCCGATGAAGTCCAGGTGGGCTTCGGCAGGGTCGGAGCTCATTTCTGGGCCTTCCAGCTACAAGGGGACGACTTTGTCCCTGATATTGTCACTATGGGGAAACCCATTGGGAATGGACACCCCATGTCCTGTGTGGTTACCACCAGGGAAGTCGCCCAAGCCTTCACAACGTCTGGAATGGAGTATTTCAATACGGTAAGAGACAATAATTTCAAAAATGTTGCTGTACCTTTTTCAGGGTTTTTTTTAAATACAATTTTAATAATATTGTGGTTTAAATAGTCTAGGAAATCAAAAGCAGATAAGTCCAGTCAAAATACTGTATTTTCAGGACTATAAGGCGCACTTGAAAGTATTTTTTTTAATCAATTTATGTGATCTAGCCAAGATATTTTTGGGGAATTTTGTTGTTCTTGCAATAATTGATGAATTCGAGTAATTTGAATTTTATATTATTGGATTTAAAACCATTTTTAGGCGCAGAAGTTATATTTTCTTTCCATTTCCGCGCATTTTTATTTTTCTACAATATGTACGCATTTACTCTTTGAAAAATACAACTTTTTTAGGTATACATTGATCTTGAAAGGCTAAACTGTATTTCAAATTAAGCAAATTCCTTTAAGAAAGTATAATAGTGTGAAATAAATATTGTTTATTTCATATTTCACTGTATTATTTTAATATCTTAAAAAATAGGAACAGGAATGCAGTATTTTAGTGTATTTTTATATTTATATACCGTATTTTCACAACTATAAGGCGCACTTAAAAGTCTTAAATTTTCTACAAAATACACATGGCGCCTTATAATCCAGTGCGCCCTATAATCCAGTGCGCCCTATAATCCAGTGCGCCTTATATATGAAACAAAATTTAAATGTATCATTCATTGACGGTGCGCCTTAAAATGTGGTGCGCCTTATATATGTAAAAATACTGTATCCTCCTCCTGGCGCCCATAGTTATCTGATTTTGGCTCCAGCACCCCCTGTGAACCTAACCGGTTCATAAAATGAATGAATGAATTTGAAAAAAAATAGTTTTTATTCCGTTCATCCTTACCAAGGTCATCAAGGACACTTAATTTATGAAATTATAACTTATTTTTGTATTAATTGAGAACAATAACAACATTATGTCGGTACAGTCGAATTCCATACGCCCAGGTCTAAAAACAAAAACTGGTTTGTCATCAACGCCACTGACATCACCTGGAAGTGACCCAAATAATACACCAAAATGAAAAAATATAGCAGTTGAATAAGTTCGCGAAGGTTATAAAGTAGTACTACCACTTTAAATATGGATTAATCTCTGCCAACTTGACTGGCTAAGCTTGATTTGTGGCATAACTAGCGACAGGCTAGACTATGAATGTAGACGTCTCAATTAGGTTTAAGTCTGGCAATCAAAACAAGTCATTTCTCATTGTATTTGTTTACAATTTGTTTCCCAGTTTGGCGGAAACCCGGTTTCGTGCGCCATCGGATTGGCGGTCCTAGACGTCATCGCCAAGGAGGACCTCCAGGGTCGAGCCCTGCGGGTCGGGGGCTACTTGACGTCCCTGTTGGAAAAGCAAAAGGACAAACATCCTCTGATCGGGGACATCAGGTCTTATTCGGGTTTGCCGACGTTGAGGGCGGGGCTAGGAATGACAGCGTGACCTCTCGCAGAGGGCGTGGCTTATTCGTGGGTGTGGAATTGGTGAGGGATAGAATCCGGTTGACCCCCGCCGCCGCCGAGGCTAATGAGGTCATATGTAGGTAAGGAATGTTCGCGTGGGGGTGCCGGGGTTGGGCATAAATGCTGTTGGGTTTTTCAGGTTGAAGGAAGAGCTGGTGTTGCTGAGTGCGGATGGACCGCATCGTAATGTTCTCAAGTTCAAGCCCCCCATGTGTTTTAGTGTTGAGGATGCCGACTTTGTGGTGGGGAAAATGGACGCCATCCTCACAGGTGAATTTGTAGTTTGTATGTCCAATCGTTTTGAAGGGATTGGACGTTAGTTAGTGACAAATGGCAGGTTGTTAACACATCTAATTTGTTTGTTTTGGTTATGAAGTTATAAAAATATGTTTTTTTATTTATTTTTTTGACAGAAATTGAAGCAGCTACAGGTTTGAAAAGTTCCAGTATAACAAAAGGAGAGAATAAGCTTTGTAAAACAATGGTGAGTAAAGAAAAGAAGCTTTATTTTACATAGTGATTTTAATTTTGGCTATTATGAGAATGGCGAAAAACTTTGTTTTGTATTTGTTTATGTTAAGGCGGAGTTGGATATACACACGCCGTGTCATCTTTCTGACTTGGCGTGCGGAGGTGTCGAGCTTTCGTGAGGGAAAAGTGATTGGTCAAATCATGGTATTTTATTTTGAAGGTCTGACCAGAAGAGATTATATTAACATGCGCAACACCATCGCTTGGGGGTGAATTATTTATCTTAATGTGGAAAAGAGACGCCATTTGAAGTGTTTTTTAAAAGCACTTGCTTCCGAGGGGAATATTAAAAATATTCTGGAATATTAAAACAATATTCTGGAATATTAAAACTATTCTGGAATATTTAAAAAATATTCTGGAATATATAAAAATATTCTGTAATATATAAAAATATTGTGGAATATTCAAAAATATTCTGGAATATTCAAAAATATTCTGGAATATTTAAAAAATATTCTGGAATATTTAAAAAATATTCAGGAATATTTAAAAAATATTCTGGAATATTTAAAAATATTCTGGAATATTAAAAATAAATTCTGGAATATTAAAAAGAAATTCTGGAATACTAAAGACATTCTGGAATAAGAAAAAGATATTCTGGAATATTACAAAGATATTCTGGAATATTACAAAAATATTCTGGAATATAAAAATATTCTGGAATATAGAAAAAATCTTAAATATTTGGATGTGATGATAAACAAGTATGAGTGTAATAGCCATGACTTGTGCTATATGACATGTAATTTTTTCTTTCATTAAAAGGTAAATTGAGCTGACATGTTATATGGACTTATTTGAGTCTTGATTTTTTTTGTGAAAACAACTTTATTTCAAAAAAATGACACATTTCGCTTCATCTCCATTGCTGGTTTTCCATCTTGTTAAATCTCTTCAGTGACGTCAGTGCTTTTAGTCCATCTTGTCTAAATGATGATCACCCATAGTTGACTTCAGTCTGCGTCTTCAACCCATAAGATAGCCACTAAAAAAGGGGGTTCAAGTCAGACACAAAAAAACGGCTGAGAATTTTCTAAGCATTTTTTTCCAGGTG